>NC_091311.1:8227373-8232373 GCF_038502225.1 Cherax quadricarinatus | reverse complement strand
TTGCCTTCCATGAACCCATGCTGGTTTTCATTTATAATCTTGTTCCTTTCCAGGTGTTCCACCACTCTCCTCCTGATAATCTTCTCCATGACTTTGCACACAATACATGTCAGAGACACAGGTCTGTAGTTTAGTGCCTCATTTCTGTTTCCTCTCTTAAATATGGGGACTACATTTGCTGTCTTCCATTTCTCAGGTAGTTGCCCAGTTTCAAGGGATGTGTTGAAGATTGTGGTTAGGGGCACACACAGCATCTCTGCTCCTTCTCTAAGGACCCACGGGGAGATGTTGTCTGGTCCCATCGCCTTTGAGGTATCAAGGTCACTTAGCAGCTTCAGTGCCCCTTCCTCGGTTGTTCGTATGTCATCCAACACTTGTTGGTATATTCCCTCTTGATGTTCCCTTCTGTGCTGTCTTCCCGGAGTCCTTCCTGTCTCAACTGTAAAAACTTCCTTAAATCTCCTGTTTAGCTCCTCACATACCTCCTGATCATTTCTTGTGAGTTCTCCACCTTCTGGCCTCAGTCTGATCACCTGGTCTTTGACTGTTGTCTTCCTCCTGATGTGGCTATACAACAGTTTTGGGTCAGTCTTGATTTTCGATGCTATGTTATTTTCATACTGTCGCTGGGCCTCCCTCCTTACCTCTGCATACTCGCTCCTGGCTCTGCGACTAATCTCCCTATTTTCATGTGTTCTCTGCCTTCTGTACTTTTTCCATTCTCTATTGCACTTTGTTTTTGCCTCCTTACACCGTCGGGTAAGCCAGGGACTCGTTCTGGTCTTCCCATTGTTTCTGTTGCCCTTGGGAATAAACCTTTCCACTGCCTCTGTGAGGGAAAAGTTCAATAGATAGCAGTGGCGAGGGAGTATATAGTAACAATAGTTTCATTGCCGGCTACTTGTTAAGGTAGGGTAAGTCCTGCTCCCGCTATTCCCCCCCCCCTTTTTCCCCCTCCCCGAAAGTGATAGTTTGATTGCCGGCTGCTTGTTAAGGTAGGGTCAGTCTAGCTCCCACTATCCTTTCCCCTCCCTCTTCCCCCCCCCCGAAAGGTGACGTTTGGGGCTCCGGTCAAACAGTAAATCACTCGACTCACAGCTCCCAACACTACTGTAAGTACACGCCTGTTCATATTTTAGTGGACTTATTTGTTGAAAGCTTCACTTTTGACCAATAATTAACTTAGTCCTTTCAGTCTTGATTGGTTAAAATGTTTTAATAATAACCACATCTTTTAGGTATTGTACTTATCATGGAGAGTGATTTCTTAAGCAGTGTGTAATCTCTCTCTTTACAGCTTGAAAGGACAGAGAGGGTCACCTGCTAATCAACGAGTAGAATTGAAGGAGACGGACTAACGTTCTGAGACGTCCCAAATTCTGATCCACTTACCTGTTTGTGTATGCAAGTAGCAGGATATAACCCCTCATCATTGCAGTGGAGAAAACCTGCTTTCCTGTCATCTGGACAGATTACTGACGGCTATAAAATCCGTGAAGAACGAGCCGGTGGGTTGTCACCAACACCTGCGACCCCCCTCCCCCATCATCGGCAACGGCTACGATTTCAACAACACGCAGTGTCACCAACACCAGACACCCAAGTTTTATATATATATATTAGCGTTGAATTCAGATTTCATTTATATTTTTCATTTTTCATTTTCTTTAAGGTAGGATCAATATTTCTTATTTAAGTGTTTTATATTTTATATTTTCTAAACAATAAAGTGTTTATGTTTGTCAGTTTTTGTTCTTTTTCTATTCATTAATTTTCCTGAGGAGGAGCTAGCCTTGGTAATACTGTCTGAAGTTGTTTCAGGGTTGAGTAAGCCTTCACAGCCTCCTTGCATTTTGTTGTTACATATTCCATCATTTCATTTACTGGCTTTCCTGCCAGTTCTTTGTCCCACGGAACCTCCTGCAGGAAGTTCCTCAACCCTATGTAGTCCCCTCTTTTATAGTCAGGCTTTTCCCATTCAGCTCCTGTTACTCTCTCCACTTGCAGCTCTACTATGTATTCAAAGCACAGAACCACGTGGTCATTAGCTCCTAGGGGACTCTCATACATGATGTCCTCAATGTATGAACTGCCCAGGGTGAACACAAGGTCCAGTCTTGCTGGTTCATCCTCCCCTCTCACTCTGGTAGTGTCTTTAACATGTTGGTGCATGAGGTTTTCCAGCACCACATCCAACATCTTGGCTCTCCATGTTTTGGGAACCCCAAGTGGCTCCAGGTTTTCCCAGTCAATCTCCCTGTGGTTGAAATCCCCCATAACCAGCAACTTTGCTCTGCTGGAGTGAGCTCTTCTTGCCACCTCAGCAAGTGTGTCCACCATTGCTCTGTTGCATTCTTCATATTCCTCTCTTGGCCTCCTGCAGTTCTGTAGTGGATTATACATCATTGCAATGACCACCTTGTGCTCCCCAGACTGAAGCGTACCTACTATGTAGTCCCTTTCTCCTGTCTCGTCTATGCCTCCCATTTTCTTGAATTTCCATCGGTTTTTTACGAGCAGAGCAACCCCTCCTCCCCCTCTGTTCCTTCTATCTTTCCTCGTGATCTGGTATCCTGGTGGGAAGATTGCATCTGTTATTGTCTCCGTGAGTTTTGTTTCTGTAACTGCTATGATGTCTGGGGATTCTCATTGATTCTTTTTTGCCATTCCTCATATTCGTTAATCCATCCGCATTTGTGTACCAAACCTTCAACTTCTGTTCTAATACTGTAACTGTGGTCCTGAGGAAATACTGGGGTTGGGAGAGCAGGAGCCCTGGTGGGGGCCTGTGGGGGGTTTCAGTGGAGGTGGAGGAAGAGCTCCCATAGAAGGTTGCTGTAGGGCTAGGGTTTGTGGTGCTGGGGGTGGGAACAGAGGGATCAGAGTGTGATGGTTGGTTTGGATTGTTCAGTTGCCTTGGGGGTGTCGTGGCTGGAGTCCTTCTGCAGGTGTTTCTGGGGGGTGTGCTTGTCCTTCCACCTGTGCCTGGGTTATTCTGCTCTTCTTTGTCATTTCCTCCCATTCCTCCTTTCGTTTTTGCACTCTCTCTTTCAGTATCATCCTTTCCTCCTGTGTTCTGTCTCGATCGAGGTACACACTCATGAACTCCTGTTTGCCTTTCAGCCGTGCTTTCTCATGCAGGATCATGGTTCGAGTTGATTCTGCCTTGAAAATTACTTTGAGAGGCCATTTCCTTCTCTTTGTGAACCACCCGATTCTCCAAAAATTTCCCACCTGGGTCATGTCTCCCTCGCTTATCACCTTCATGAACCTTCAATCGCATTTTTCTCCTCCTGCTTTCTCTCATCATAAGTTTTCCCTTCAGCTTCGTCTAGCCCATAGATAAAAACTGATCTTTCCCTTTCCACCTCCCACTGTGACTCCCATTGCATCCTCTGAGGTGTTTTAATTCCTTCCCGTGGAGTGTTCCTTCCTTCAGTCACTTCCATAGCTGTGGCCCCTATGTTCATTGGTTTGTCCTTCCTGCTCACCTGTTCCTGGCCCCCTAGTTCCTTCAATATCTTCCAACCTCTCATTCTGTCCTAGTTTGCTCCCTGTCTTTGTTTTGGCCCCATTTGGGTTTGACAGGACCTCTGCATAAAATTTAGCTTCCATGCTCCCTTCGGACCCTTTGTGTGTGTGTACTCACCTAGTTGAGGTTGCGGGGGTCGAGTCCGAGCTCCTGGCCCTGCCTCTTCACTGATCCCTACTAGGTCACTCTCCCTAAGCCGTGAGCTTTATCATACCTCTGCTTAAAGCTATGTATGGATCCTGCCTCCACTACATCACTTCCCAAACTATTCCACTTACTGACTACTCTGTGGCTGAAGAAATACTTCCTAACATCCCTGTGATTCATCTGTGTCTTCAGCTTCCAACTGTGTCCCCTTGTTACTGTGTCCAATCTCTGGAACATCCTGTCTTTGTCCACCTTGTCAATTCCTCTCAGTATTTTGTATGTCGTTATCATGTCCCCCCTATCTCTCCTGTCCTCCAGTGTCGTCAGGTTGATTTCCCTTAACCTCTCCTCGTAGGACATACCTGTTAGCTCTGGGACTAGTCTTGTTGCAAACCTTTGCACTTTCTCTAGTTTCTTTACGTGCTTGGCTAGGTGTGGGTTCCAAACTGGTGCCGCATACTCCAATATGGGCCTAACGTACACGGTGTACGGGGTCCTGAATAATTCCTTATTAAGATGTCGGAATGCTGTTCTGAGGTTTGCTAGGCGCCCATATGCTGCAGCAGTTATTTGGTTGATGTGCGCTTCAGGAGATGTGCCTGGTGTTATACTCACCCCAAGATCTTTTTCCTTGAGTGAGGTTTGAAGTCTCTGGCCCCCCTAGACTGTACTCCGTCTGCGGTCTTCTTTGCCCTTCCCCAATCTTCATGACTTTGCACTTGGTGGGATTGAACTCCAGGAGCCAATTGCTGGACCAGGTCTGCAGCCTGTCCAGATCCGTTTGTAGTTCTGCCTGGTCTTCGATCGAGTGAATTCTTCTCATCAACTTCACGTCATCTGCAAACAGGGACACCTCAGAGTCTATTCCTTCCGTCATGTCGTTCACAAATACCAGAAACAGCACTGGTCCTAGGACTGACCCCTGTGGGACCCCGCTGGTCACAGGTGCCCACTCTGACACCTCGCCACGTACCATGACTCGCTGCTGTCTTCCTGACAAGTATTCCCTGATCCATTGTAGTGCCTTTCCTGTTATCCCTGCTTGGTCCTCCAGTTTTTGCACCAATCTCTTGTGTGGAACTGTGTCAAACGCCTTCTTGCAGTCCAAGAAAATGCAATCCACCCACCCCTCTCTCTCTCTTGTCTTACTGCTGTCACCATGTCATAGAACTCCAGTAGGTTTGTGACACAGGATTTCCCGTCCCTGAAACCATGTTGGCTGCTGTTGATGAGATCGTTCCTTTCTAGGTGTTCCACCACTCTTCTCCTGATAATCTTCTTCATGATTTTGCATACTATACATGTCAGTGACACTGGTCTG
>NC_091311.1:8189873-8222373 GCF_038502225.1 Cherax quadricarinatus | reverse complement strand
CACCAGGATCACCATCCTCCAACACCAGGATCACCACCTTCTAACACCAGGATCACCATCCTCCAACACCAGGATCACCACCTTCCAACACCAGGCTCACCATCCTCCAACACCAGGATCACCACCTTCCAACACAAGGATCACCATCCTCCAACACCAGGATCACAACCTTCCAACACCAGGATCACCAACCTCCAACACCAGGATCACCACCTTCCAACACCAGGATCACCATCCTCCAACACAAGGATCACCACCTTCCAACACCAAGACCACCATCCTCCAACACCAGGATCACAACCTTCCAACACCAGGATCACCATCCTCCAACACCAGGATCACCACCTTCCAACACCAGGATTACCATCCTCCAACACCAGGATCACCACCTTCCAGCACAAGGATAACCATCCACCAACACCAGGATCACCACCTTCCAACACCAGGATCACCATCCTCCAACACCAGGATCACCACCTTCCAACAAAAGGATCATCACCTTCCAACACCAGGATCACCATCCTCCAACACCAGGATCACCTTCTTCCAAAACCAGGATCACCATCCTCCAACACCAGGATCACCATCTTCCAAAACCAGGATCACCATCCTCCAACACCAGGATATCCACCTTCCAACACCAGGAACACCATCTTCCAACACCAGGATCAGCACCTTTCAACAAAAGGATCATCACCTTCCAACACTAGCGTCACCATCTTCCAACACCAGGATCACCATCCTCTAACACCAGGATCACCACCCTCAAACACCAGGATCACCACCCTCCAGAACAAGGATCATCATCCTCCAACACCAGAATACCCACCCTTCAACACCACTATAACCACCGTCCAACACCAGGATCATCATCCTCCAACACCACAATCACCATCCTCCAACACCAGAATCACCTCCCTCCAACACCAGAATCACCTCTCTCCAACACAAAGATCACCTCTCTCCAACACCAGGACGACAACCCACCAACACCAGGATCACCATCCTCCAACACCAGAATCACCACCCTCCAACACCAGGACACAATCCTCCAACACCAGGATCACCACCTTCCAACACCAAGATCACCATCCTCCAACACCAGGACCACCACCTTCCAACACCAGGGTCACCATCCTCCAACACCAGGATCACCACCTTCCAACACCAGGATCACCACCTTCCAACGCCAGGAACACCATCCTCCAACACCAGGATCACCACTTTCCAACACCAGGATCACCGTCCTCCAACACCAGGATCACCACCTTCCAACACCAGGGTCACCATCCTCCAACACCCGGATCACCACCTTCCAACACCAGGGTCACTATCCTCCAAAACCAGGATCACCACCTTCCAACACCAGGATCACCACCTTCCAACACCAGGATCACCATCCTCCAACACCAGGATCACCACCTTCCAACACCAGGATCACCATCCTCCAACACCAGGATCACCACCTTCCAACACCAGGATCACCATCCTCCAACACCAGGATCACCACCTTCCAACACCAGGGTCACCATCCTCCAACACCAGGATCACCACCCTCCAAGACCAGGATCACCATCCTCCAACACCAGGATCACCACCTTCCAACACCAGGGTCAGCATCCTCCAACACCAATATCATCACCTTTCAACACCAGGATCACCACCTTCCAACACCAGGATTACCATCCTCCAACACCAGGATCACCACTTTCCAACACTAGGATTACCATCCTCCAACACCAGGATCACCACCTTCCAATACCAGGATCACCATCCTCCAACACCAGGATCACCACCTTCCAACACCAGGGTCACCCTCCCCCAACACCAGTATCACCACCTTCCAACACCAGGATCACCATCCTCCAACATCAGGATCACCACATTCCATCACCAGGATCACCACCCTCAAACACCTGGATCACCACCCTCCAGAACAAGGATCATCATCCTCCAACACCAGAATACCCACCCTTCAACACCACAATAACCACCGTCCAACACCAGGATCATCATCCTCCCACACCACGATCACCATCCTCCAACACCAGAATCACCTCCCTCCAGCACCAGAATCACCTCTCTCCAACACAAGGATCACCTCTCTTCAACACCAGGACGACAACCCTCCAACACCAGGATCACAAACCTCCAACACCAGAATCACCACCCTCCAACACCAGGACACCATCCTCCAACTCCAGGATCACCACCTTCCAACACCAAGATCACCATCCTCCAACACCAGGACCACCACCTTCCAACACCAGGGTCACCATCCTCCAACACCAGGATCACCACCCTCCAACGCCAGGAACACCATCCTCCAACACCAGGATCACCACTTTCCAACACCAGGATCACCATCCTCCAACACCAGGATCTCCACATTCGAACACCAGGATCACCGTCCTCCAACACCAGGATCACCACCTTCCAACACCAGGGTCACCATCCTCCAACACCAGGATCACCACCTTCCAACACCAGGATCACCATCCTCCAACACCAGGATCACCACCTTCCAATACCAGGGTCACCATCCTTCAACACCAGGATCACCACCTTCCAACACCAGGATCACCACCTTCCAACACCAGGATCACCATTCTCCAACACCAGGATCACCACCTTCCAACACCAGGATCACCATCCTCCAACACCAGGATCACTACCTTCCAAGACCAGGATCACCATCCTCCAACACCAGGATCACCACCTTCCAACACCAGGGTCACCATCCTCCAACACCAGTATCACCACCTTCCAACACCAGGATCACCATCCTCCAACATCTGGATCACCATCTTCCAACACCAGGATCACCATCCTCCAACACCAGGACCACCACATGCCAACACCAGAATCACCATCCTCCAACACCAGGATCACCACCCTCAAACACCAGGATCACTACCCTCAAACACCAGGATCACCATCCTCCGACAACAGGATCACCACCCTGCAACACCAGGATCACCACCCTCCAACACCACAATCACTACCCTCTGACACCAGGATCATCACCTTCCAACACGAGGATCACCATCCTCCAACACCAGGATCACCACCCTCCAACACCAGAATCACTACCCTCCAACACCAGAATCACCATCCTCCAACACTAGGATCACCACCCTCCAACACCAGAATCACTACCCTCCAACACCAGGATCACCATCCTCCAACACCAGGATCACCACCCTCCAACACCAGGATCACCACCCTCCAACACCAGAATCACTACCCTCCAACACCAGGATCACCATCCTCCAACACCAGGATCACCACACTCCAACACCAGGATCACCATCCTCCAACACCAGAATCACTACCCTCCAACACCAGGAACACCATCCTCCAACACTAGGATCACCACCCTCCAACACCAGGATCACCACCCTCCAACACCAGAATCACTACCCTCCAACACCAGGATCACCATCCTCCAACACCAGGATCACCACCCTCCAACACCAGGATCACCATCCTCCAACACCAGAATCACTACCCTCCAACACCAGGATCACCATCCTCCAACACTAGGATCACCACCCTCCAACACCAGGATCACCACCCTCCAACACCAGAATCACTACCCTCCAACACCAGGATCACCATCCTCCAACACCAGGATCACCACCCTCCAACACCAGGATCACCATCCTCCAACACCAGAATCACTACCCTCCAACACCAGGATCACCATCCTCCAACACTAGGATCACCACCCTCCAACACCAAGATCACCATGTTGCAACCCCTGAATGGGTTGCAATATATATAATGTATATTATGATTATGAATATAATGTATATTACCTTTTCATATAATTTTATATTGCTTATATTTGCGATAATAGCTAAATCGTAAATATATGACTTTATATTATTACTTGACTTAGTCATGTTGTTAGGTAGGATGTAACATATATGTGCTCAGTTCAAGTCTTGATTGTCTAACTACTGTAATTATCGCTCTTTGCTTGTTACTCTGCTGGATTCTGTTGCTAGACGACAGCTGTCCACGGAGCTATCACGTGATCGAGGGGGGATGTGTCCTCATCTCGCCTGAAGTATTCAGTCTGGTCTAGACTCTCTTGGTGGTTGGACAGATTGTCTGTCTCATTATTCTTGTTAGTTCTGTAGAACTCTGTTCACAGAACATTGTATAGACTTAGTGATTTTCGACGTTGTACTGAGCTTGTGTGTCTCATAGACACTCTGAGTAACTCAGGACCTGAGCTGTAGCTTCTGACCTAACTTGTACTGGTATCTGTGTATTATCACAGTTGGGGATTTTCTTATGCTGAACTTAGATTCAGTAGTATGGGAGCTTTGTGACTTTTGTGGAGGATCTGCTGATGGTCCCTACTAGCTGCCTTTATATTATCTCCTTGTTCCTGATTGTGTCGCAGTTGTTTGTTATATTGTTGTTCGGCTTATCAGTCGTTTTATTGTTCAAGCAGACTGTTCTGATTGCCAGTTGGTTAAGAAGTTAGTTTATTTGAGGACTTTGTCAGTCACTTGTTTAAGTCTAGTCGAGTCGTGAGACATAGCGCTTACACTTAGAGCGCTTACACTTAGAGCACTTACACACATACATACAAACTTACTTGTACATACTTGTAATGTATTATTAAATGTTAATGTACCAGACGGTACTTAAGAATTATAAATGTGATATGTGCTTTCAGCACAATAATATTGTATACGAGAGAAGTGATATTATTTTGATTACAGTGATTAATTTAATTTAATTTGATAATATACCTCTAGACTTAATAAATTTATTAAATTTTAATTTCTCTAGTTAGTAGCCTACCAGTTGTAATCCTGAAGCACTATTGAATCATACTGAATTCTAATGGATAATTGAACAAGAAAGCTGACTACTTGTTACGAAAACCCAGTAACAGGCTGGATGCTAGAAGGGCAGTCCTTTCTAGTATTCACTGGAGATCTCTAAGCTTTTAGAATCGCGTTTTTTGTAACACACCACCCTCCAACACCAGAATCACCACCCTCCAACACCAGGATCACCACTCTCCAACACCAGGATCACCACCCTCCAACACCAGAATCACCACCCTCCAACACCAGGATCACCACCTTCCAACACCAGGATCACCACCCTCCAACACCAGGATCACCACCCTCCAACACCAGGATCACCAACCTCCAACACCAGGATCACCACCACCCAACACCTGGACCACCATCCTCCAACACCAGGATCACCAACCTCCAACACCAGGATCACCACCCTCAAACACCAGGATCACCACCCTCCAACATCCGGATCACCACCCTCCAACATCAGGATCACCACCCTCCAACACATGCATGTTTGTACCATCTGATTTATCAGACCTGATCCACCATGAGGCCTTGTCTCAGACCGAGCCGCCGGGGCGTTGACCCCCCAAACCCTCTCCACTCCAAGTAAACGAGTTGTGTTTTCCGAAGCGCTTAACCCGTGTGGGTCGTATGTTTACTAAATGTGTACCAGACAACATGTTCCGGACATGTTTTGTTCTGGACATGTTTTGTTCCGGACATGTTTTGTTCCGGACATGTTTTGTTCCTGTCGTGAATGAAGAAATGAATCAAAAAGAATAATAGTAAAAAGAACAAGAAAATTAACAAAACAGAACAAGGACAATAATATGAAAATTTACAATGAAATGAAACAGAACAAGAAAATAAACAAAAATGAACGAAAAGAACAAAAATAATAAGAAAAATACAATAAGAATAATAAACATGAAAAATAAATAAGAAAAAGATGAGGATAGAAATGCAAAATCTGAGGAAAAGGTCGGGAAGACAACGAAGTTGTCAGAGTGCACGACCCTCAACTACTGTGCACCACGACTGCCACGACCAGAGGCTACAGGTCCTTAGCTTCAAACTACAGACCAATAAAGCTAACCTCCAATTTGTGAAAAATGATGGAATCAATAATTGCCAAGGCTATGCTAAGCCACCTTGGAAGATATAAACTCAGCACGGTTTTACACAGCGGCTCTCCTGCCTTATGAATTATTAACTTTTTCCACAAAGGTATTTGAGGAGTTAGATCACTGTAATGAATATTATATTTTATGTATGGACTTCAGTAAGGCTTTAGATTCTACTTCGGAGGTTATTGAAGAAAATAGAGGCTCACGAAGTAGAAGGAGACCTTTTGTCCTTGTTAGAGGCGTGGCTGATACAGACAGCAGAGAGTTTGCATAAATGGGGATAAATCAGAGAAGGGACGCGTCACAAGCTGAATTCCACTGGGGTCAGTATCGGGCCCTTTGTTGCTCACTTTTTTACATAAACAACATTGATGAGGGAATAAATAGCGACATAAGAAAGTTTGTTGACGACACCAAAATAGGGCGTCGAATTAATTCTGACGAGGATACTAGAACGCTGCAGGTAGATGTAAACAGACATGCAGTGGTCCGAGAAGTGGCAGATGCAGTTTATCGTAGACACATGCAAAGTTCTATGTGCTGGAAAGGAAAATAACCATCACATTTATAAACTAAATAATGTAGATCTTAACATCACTGATTTCGAAAAAGATTTAGGAGTTATAGTTAGCAGCAATCTAAAACCAAGGCAGCAGTGTGTAGGTGTTCCCAATAAAGCGAATAGAATTCTTGGCCTCATATCAGAGCTTCATAACAGGGGTCCTCAGGTACTGCATCAACTCAATATATCGTTGATTAGACTTCATCTGGATAATGCTTCATAGTTCTAGTCACCGTACTACAGAATGGAAAACAATGCGCTGGATGACTAAGTCGATCCCGTGTATCAGAAATCTTTTCCTATAAGGAAAGACTGAGGACCCTGAACCTGCACTCTAGAAAGGCATAGAATTAGGGGGGATATAAACCATACCTCGGGCGGGGAGAGAACCCGCGATCAGAGTCATAAAACTCCAGACCGAGGGATGTGTGTGAGGTGTATAAATGGAAAACTGGAATAAATAAAGCGGATATAAATAACGTGCTAAAGTTATCTAAGACAGGACTTACAGCAATGCTTTCAAGCTGAAATAAATTAGATTTAGAAAGGATATAGGAAAGCACTGGTTTGGTAATAGAGTTGTAGATGAATGAAACAAACTCCCGAGTAGCGTCATAAAAAATAATTATTAGACGAATGTATGAGTGGATGTTACGAATTTTTGTGACTCGTAACTTAAATAAAATGTCCTGGCTCCTAAGGGCTGCTCAACCTGCTGTCTAGAAGTAATATTAAGTAATATTGAACAAAACTATCACTCTAGGGCCAGCTTGTATCAGCATACAAATTATGAACCATAAGTGAAATAATCAATATCGTATAAGGAAGGACACAAAAACTCACCAACACAAAAATATATAATATTCATAATAATGTATACACAACTTATAATCTACCCCACTACAACGTCACCTTTACTCCAGTTCACATTAACTCACTAGCACACTGATACTAGGGAGTACCAGCCGGCAAGAACACAATACAGTGTTCTCCCAAAAAATTAAACAGGCCTCTGCACACTAGGGCCTTACAGGTAAACATGAGAAAACTTCAACACTAAAAAAGTAACCTGTAGTATACACGAAAAAAAAAAACTCATCATACCACCTACTGACACCAATGCCCGAACCATGATGACTTCTCCCAGCGACCGTCCGTCTCCTACTAACTCATAAGAACATAAGAACATAAGAAAGGAGGAACACTGCAGGAGGCCTGCTGGCCCATACTAGGCAGGTCCTTTACAATTCATCCCACTAACAAAACATTTGCCCAACCCAAATTTCAATGCCACCCAAGAAATAAGCTCTGATGTGAAAGTCCCACTCAAATCCAACCCCTCCCACTCATGTACTTATCCAACCTAGATTTGAAACTACCCAAAGTCCCAGCCTCAATAACCCAACTAGGTAGACTGTTCCACTCATCAACTACCCTATTTCCAAACCAATACTTTCCTATGTCCTTTCTAAATCTAAACTTATCTAATTTAAATCCATTACTGCGCGTTCTCTCTTGGAGAGACAGCCTCAAGACCTTATTAATATCCCCTTTATTAATACCTATCTTCCACTTATACACTTCGATCAGGTCTCCCCTCATTCTTCGTCTAACAAGTGAATGTAACTTAAGAGTCTTCAATCTTTCTTCATAAGGAAGATTTCTGATGCTATGTATTAATTTAGTCATCCTACGCTGAATGTTTTCTAACGAATTTATGTCCATTTTGTAATACGGAGACCACAACTGAGCTGCATAATCAAGGTGAGGCCTTACTAATGATGTATAAAGCTGCAGTATGACCTCTGGACTTCTGTTGCTTACACTTCTTGATATAAATCCCAGTAATCTATTTGCCTTATTACGTACGCTTAGGCATTGCTGTCTTGGTTTAAGGTTGCTGCTCACCATAACCCCCAAGTCCTTTTCGCAATCTGTATGGCTAAGTTCTACATCATTTAATTTATAAGTACTAGGGTTATGGGCACTTCCAAGCTTCAGAACCTTGCATTTATCTACATTGAACCGCATCTGCCACTTTTCTGACCAAGAATAGAGTTTGTTTAAATCCTCCTGAAGTTCCCTAACATCTACGTTTGAATCAATTATCCTACCTATCTTTGTGTCATCGGCGAATTTGCTCATATCACTAGTAATTCCCTCATCAAGATCATTGATATATATTATAAACAACAACGGGCCCAAGACTGATCCCTGTGGAACGCCACTTGTTACAGATCCCCACTCGGACTTAACCCCATTTATGGACACTCTCTGCTTCCTGTCAGTGAGCCATGACTCGATCCACGAGAGCACTTTTCCCCCAATGCCATGAGCTGCCACTTTCTTTAACAGTCTATGGTGCGGAACTCTATCAAAAGCCTTACTAAAATCTAAGTAAATAATATCAAATTCTTTATTGTGGTCAACAGCCTCAAAAGCTTTACTGAAGAAAGTTAATAAATTAGTTAGACAAGACCGGCCTCCTGTGAATCCATGCTGAGTATCATTAATCAAGCTATGCTTATCGAGATGGCTTCTTATAATCTCAGCTATAATTGACTCTAGTAATTTGCCTACAATTGAGATCAGGCTTATTGGGCGGTAATTTGAAGGTAACGACTTGTCCCCTGTTTTAAAAATAGGAGTTACATTAGCCATCTTCCACATATCAGACACTACACCTGTTTGAAGTGATAAATTAAAAATATTAGTTAATGGTTCACAGAGTTCCATTTTGCATTCCTTAAGAACCCTTGAAAAAACCTCCTGTCCCCTGGCCACTGCCTGACCAGGAATAATACACGTATGATTTCAGTACAATCCCGGAACTATGGAGCAATATATTTTTTATATAAAATGTTTAATACCCTACACCGTAATAGTGAGTGTGAGAGGATGTGAGTTGAACCTGACTGGCTTCAGCCAGTGGGTCTGATGGATTGGTCCTTCCTTAAGTGGATGTGACGTAGACCTGCCTAGTACGGGCCAGTAGGCCTGCTGCAGTTCTTTTTCTACTGTTCTTGTGTTGTGGATCAATGGTGTGATTGAGTGATAATTGTGGGTGAGTGGTGGATGTGGGTGAGTGGTGGTTGTGGGTGAGTGGTGGTTGTGGGTGAGTGGTGGTTGTGGGTGAGTGGTGGTTGTGGGTGAGTGGTGGTTGTGGGCGAGTCATAGTTGTGGGTGAGTCATGGTAGTGCGCGAGTCATGGTTGTGGTTGAGTCATGGTTGTGGGAGTGATGGCTGTGGATGTGGATGATTGGTGGTTGTGGGTGAGAGATAGTTGTGGGTGAGTCATGGTAGTGGGTGAGTCATGGCTGTGGGTGAGTCATGGTTGTGGGAGTGATGGCTGTGGGTAAGTGGTGGTTTATCTGGTTTATCTGGTTGTGGATGATTGGTGGTTGTGGGTGAGAGATAGTTGTGAGTGAGTGGTGGCTGTGGGTGAGTGGTGATTGTGGGTGAGTGGTGGTTGTTGGTGAGTGATGGTTGTGGGTGAGTGGTGGTTGTGGGTGAGTGGTGGTTGTATGTGAGTGGTGGTTGTGGATGATTGGTGGATGTGAGTGAGAGATAGTTGTGGGTGAGTCATGGTAGTGGGTGAGTCATAACTGTGGGTGAGTCATGGTTGTGGGAGTGATGGCTGTGGGTGAATGGTGGTGGTGGATGATTGGTGGTTGTAGGTGAGAGAGAGTTGTGAGTGAGTGGTGGTTGTGGGTGAGTGGTGATTGTGGGTGAGTGGTGGTTGTGAGTGAGTGGTGGTTGTTGGTGAGTGATGGTTGTGGGTGAGTGGTGGTTGTGGGTGAGTGGTGGTTATGCATGATTGGTGGTTGTGAGTGAGAGATAGTTGTGAGTGAGTCATGGTAGTAGGTGAGTCATGGTTGTGCGTGAGCCATGGTTGTGGGAGTGATGGCTGTGGGTGAGTGGTAGTTGCGGATGATTGGTGGTTGTGGGTGAGAGATAGTTGTGAGTGAGTGGTGGTTGTGGGTGAGAGGTGATTGTGGGTGAGCGGGAGTTGTGAGTGAGTGGTGGTTGTTGGTGAGTGATGGTTATGGGTGAGTAGTGATTCTGGATGAGTGGTGGTTGTGGATGATTGGTGGTTGAGGGTGAGAGATAGTTGTGGGTTAGTGGTGGTTGTGGGAGAGTGGTGATTGTGGGTGAGTGGTGGTTGTGAGTGAATGGTGGTTGTTGGTGAGTGCTAGTTGTGGGTGAGTGGTGGTTGTGGGTGAGTGGTGGTTGTGGATGAGTGGTGGTTGTGAGTAAGTGGTGTTTGTGGGCGAGTCATATTTGTGGGTGAGTCATGGTAGTGGGTGAGTCATGATTGTGGGTGAGTCATGATTGTGGGAGTGATGGCTGTGGGTGAGTGGAGGTTGTGGATGATTGGTGGTTGTGAGTGAGAGATAGTTGTGAGTGAGTAGTGGTTGTGGGTGATTGGTGATTGTGGGTGAGTGGTGGTTGCGAGTGAGTGGTGGTTGTTGGTGAGTGATGGTTGTGGGTGAGTGGTGGTTGTATGTGAGTGGTGGTTGTAGATAATTGGTGGTTGTGATTGAGAGATAGTTGTGGGTGAATCATGGTAGTGGGTGAGTCATGTCTGTGGGTGAGTCATGGTTGTGGGAGTGATGGCTGTGGGTGAGTGGTGGTTGTGGATGATTGGTGGTTGTGGGTGAGAGATAGTTGTGAGTGAGTTGTGGTTGTGGGTGAGTGGTGATTGTGGGTGAGTGGTAGCTGTGAGTGAGTGGTGGTTGTTGGTGAGTGATGGTTGTGGGTGAGTGGTGCTTGTGGGTGAGTGGTGGTTGTGAATGATTGGTGGTTGTGAGTGAGAGATAGTTGTGGGTGAGTCATGGTAGCGGGTGAGTCATGGTTGTGGGTGACCCATGGTTGTGGGAGTGATGGCTGTGGGTGAGTGGTGGTTGTGGATGATTGGTGGTTGCGGGTGAGAGATAGTTGTGAGTGAGTGGTGGTTGTGGGTGAGTGGTGATTGTGGGTGAGTGGTAGTTGAGGTGAGTGGTGGTTGTGCATCATTGGTGGTTGTGGGTGAGAGATAGTTGTGGGTGAGTGGTGGTTGTGGATGAGTGGTGATTGTGGGTGAGAGGTGGTTGTGAATGATTGGTGGTTGTGGGTGAGAGATAGTTGTGGGTGAGTGGTGGTTGTGGGTGAGTGATGGTTGTGGGTGAGTGGTGGTTGTGGGTGAGTGGTGGTAGTGGATGATTGGTGATTGTGGGTGAGAGATAATGGTGGGTGAGTGGTGGTTGTGGGTGAGTGGTGATTGTGGGTGAGTGGTGGTTGTGAGTGAGTGGTGGTTATTGGTGAGTGAGTGATAGCTGTGGGTGAGTGGTGGTTGTGGGTGAGTGGTGGTTGTGGATGAGTGGTGATTGTGCGTGAGAGATGGTTGTGGGTGAGCGGTTGTTGTGGGTGAATGGTGATTGTGGGTGAGTGGTGGTTGTGAGTGAGTGGTGGTTGTTGGTGAGTGATGGTTGTGGGTGAGTGGTGGTTGTGGGTGAGTTGTGGTTGTGGGTAAGTGGAGATTGTGTATGAGTGGTGGTTGTGGGTGAGTGGTGGTTGTGGGTGAGTGGTGGTTGTGGGTGAGTGATGGATGTAGGTGAGTGGTGGTTGTGGGCGAGTCATAGTTGAGGGTGAGTCATGGTAGTGGGTGAGTCATGGTTGTGGGTGAGTCATGGTTGTGGGAGTGATGGCTGAGGGTGAGTGGTGGTTGTGGATGATTGGTGGTTGTGCGTGAGAGATAGTTGTGAGAGAGTGGTGGTTGTGGGTGAGTGGTGATTGTGGGTGAGTGGGAGTTGTGAGTGAGTGGTGGTTGTTGGTGAGTGATGGTTGTGGGTGAGGGGTGATTGTGGGTGAGTGGTGGTTGTGGAAGATTGGTGGATATGGATGAGAGATATTTGTGGGTGAGTGGTGTTTGTGGGTGAGTGGTGATTGTGGGTGAGTGGTGGTTGTGAGTGAGTGGTGGTTGTTGGTGAGTGATAGTTGTGGGTGAGTGGTGGTTGTGGGTGAGTGGTGGTTGTGGATGAGTGGTGGTTGTGGGTATGTGGTGGTTGTGGGCGAGTCATAGTTGTGGGTGAGTGATAGTAGTGGGTGAGTCATGGTTGTGGGTGAGTCATGGTTGTGGGAGTGATAACCGTGGGTGAGTGGTGGTTGTGGATTATTGGTGGTTGTGGGTGAGAGATAGTTGTGAGTGGTGGTTGTGGGTGAGTGGTGATTGGGTGAGTGGTGGTTGTGAGTGAGTGGTGGTTGTTGGTGAGCGATGGGTGTGGGTTAGTGGTGGTTGTGGGTGAGTGGTGGTTGTGGATGATTGGTGGTTGTGAGTGAGAGATAGTTGTGGGTGAGTCATTGTAGAGGGTCAGTCATGGTTGTGGGTGAGTCATGGTTGTGGGAGTGATGACTGTGGGTGAGTGGTGGTTGTGGGTGAGAGATAGTTGTGAGTGAGTGGTGGTTGTGGGTGAGTGGTGGTTGTGGGTGAGTGGAGATTGTGTGAGTGGTGGTTGTGGGTGAGTGGTGGTTGTGGGTGAGTGGTGGTTGTAGGTGAGTGATGATTATAGGTGAGTGGTGGTTGTGGGTGAATGATGGTTGTGGGAGAGTGATGGTTGTGGGTGAGTGATGGTTGTGGATGATTCGTGGTTGTGAGTGAGAGATAGTTGTGAGTGACTGGTGGTTGTGGGTGAGTGGTGATTGTGGGTGAGTGGTAGTTGCGAGTGAGTGGTGGTTGTTGGGGAGTGATGGTTGTGGGTAAGTGGTGGTTGTGGGTGAGTGGTGGTTGTGGATGATTGGTGGTTGTGAGTGAGAGATAGTTGTGGGTGAGTCATGGTAGTGGGTGAGTCATGCCTGTGGGTGAGTCATGGTTGTGGGAGTGATGGCTGTGGGTGAGTGGTGGTTGTGAGTGAGAGATAGTTGTGAGTGAGTGGTGGTTGTGGGTGAGTGGTGATTGTGGGTGAGTAGTAGTTGTTGGTGAGTGGTGGTTGTGGATGATTGGTGGTTGTGGGTGAGAGATAGATGTGGGTGAGTGGTGGTTGTGGGTGAGTGTTGATTGTGGGTGAGTGGTGGTTGTGGATGATTGGTGGTTGTAGGTGAGAGATAGTTGTGGGTGAGTGGTAGTTGTGGGTGAGTGATGGTCGTGGGTGAGTGGTGGTTGTGGGTGAGTGGTGGTTGTGGATGATTATTGGTTGTGGGGGAGAGATAGTTGTGGGTGAGTGGTGGTTGTGGGTGAGTGGTGATTGTGAGTGAGTGGTGGTTGTGGACGAGTGGTGGTTGTGGGTGAGAGATGGTTGTGGGTGAGCGGTGGTTGTGGGTGAGTGGTGATTGTGGGTTAGTGGTGGTTGTGAGTGAGTGCTGGTTGTGGGTGAGTGGTGGTTGTGGGTGAGTGATGGTTGTAGGTGAGTGGTGGTTGTGGGCGAGTCATAGTTGAGGTTGAATTATGGTAATGGGTGAGTCATGGTTGTGGGTGAGTCATGGTTGTGGGAGTGATGGCTGAGGGTGAGTGGTGGTTGTGGACGATTGGTGCTTGTGCGTGAGAGATAGTTGTGAGTGAGTGGTGGTTGTGGGTGAGTGGTGATTGTGGGTGAGTGGGAGTTGTGAGTGTGTGGTGGTTGTTGGTGAGTGATGGTTGTGGGTGAGTGGTGATTGTGGGTGAGTGGTGGTTGTGGATGATTGGTGGTAGTGGGTGAGAGATAGTTGTGGGTGAGTGGTGGTTGAGGGTGAGTGGTGATTGTGGGTGAGTGGTGGTTGTGAGTGAGTGGTGGTTATGGGCGAGTCATAGTTGTGGGTGAGTCATGGTAGTGGGCGAGTCATGGCCGTGGGTGAGTCATGGTTGTGGGAGTGATGGCTGTGGGTGAGTGGTGGTTGTGGGCGAGTCATAGCTGTGGGTGAGTCATGGTAGTGGGTGAGTCTTGGCTGTGCGTGAGTCATGGTTGTGGGAGTGATGGCAGTGGGTGAGTGATGGTTGTGGATGATTGATGGTTGTGGGTGAGAGATAGTTGTGAGTGAGTGGTGGTTGTGGGAAACCGGTGATTGTGGGTGAGTGGTGGTTGTCAGTGATTGGTGGTTGTTGGTGAGTGATGGTTGTGGGTGAGTGGTGGTTGTGGGTGAGTGATGGTTGTGGGTGAGTGGTGGTTGTGGGTGAGTGGTGGTAGTGGATGATTGGTGATTGTGGGTGAGAGATAATGGTGGGTGAGTGGTGGTTGTGGGTGAGTGGTGATTGTGGGTGAGTGGTGGTTGTGAGTGAGTGGTGGTTGTTGGTGAGTGAGTGATAGCTGTGGGTGAGTGGTGGTTGTGGGTGAGTGGTGGTTGTGGATGAGTGGTGATTGTGGGTGAGAGATGGTTGTGGGTGAGCGGTTGTTGTGGGTGAGTGGTGATTGTGGGTGAGTGGTGGTTGTGAGTGAGTGGTGGTTGTTGGTGAGTGATGGTTGTGGGTGAGTGGTGGTTGTGGGTGAGTGGCGGTTGTGGGTAAGTGGAGATTGTGTATGAGTGGTGGTTGTGGGTGAGTGGTGGTTGTGGGTGAGTGGTGGTTGTGGGTGAGTGATGGATGTAGGTGAGTGGTGGTTGTGGACGAGTCATAGTTGAGGATGAGTCATGGTAGTGGGTGAGTCATGGTTGTGGGTGAGTCATGGTTGTGGGAGTGATGGCTGAGGGTGAGTGGTGGTTGTGGATGATTGGTGGTTGTGCGTGTATGATAGTTGTGAGTGAGTGGTGGTTGTGGGTGAGTGGTGATTGTGGGTGAGTGGGAGTTGTGAGTGAGTGGTGGTTGTTGGTGAGTGATGGTTGTGGGTGAGGGGTGATTGTGGGTGAGTGGTGGTTGTGGAAGATTGGTAGTTGTGGATGAGAGATATTTGTGGGTGAGTGGTGTTTGTGGGTGAGTGGTGATTGTGGGTGAGTGGTGGTTGTGAGTGAGTGGTGGTTGTTGGTGAGTGATAGTTGTGGGTGAGTGGTGGTAGTGGGTGAGTGGTGGTTGTGGATGAGTGGTGGTTGTGGGTAAGTGGTGGTTGTGGGCGAGTCATAGTTGTGGGTGAGTGATGGTAGTGGGTGAGTCATGGTTGTGGGTGAGTCATGGTTGTGGGAGTGATGGCCGTGGGTGAGTGGTGGTTGTGGATGATTGGTGGTTGTGGGTGAGAGATAGTTGTGAGTGGTGGTTGTGGGTGAGTGGTGGTTGGGTGAGTGGTGGTTGTGAGTGAGTGGTGGTTGTTGGTGAGTGATGGTTGTGGGTGAGTGGTGGTTGTGGGTGAGTGGTGGTTGTGGATGATTGGTGGTTGTGAGTGAGAGATAGTTGTGGGTGAGTCATGGTAGAGGGTCAGTCATTGTTGTGGGTGAGTCATGGTTGTGGGAGTGATGGCTGTGGGTGAGTGGTGGTTGTGGATGATTGGTGGTTGTGGGTGAGAGATAGTTGTGAGTGAGTGGTGGTTGTGGGTGAGTGGTGGTTGTGGGTGAGTGGAGATTGTGTGAGTGGTGGTTGTGGGTGAGTGGTGGTTGTGGGTGAGTGGTGGTTGTACGTGAGTGATGATTGTAGGTGAGTGGTGGTTGTGGGTGAATGATGGTTGTGGGAGAGTGATGGTTGTGGGTGAGTGATGGTTGTGGATGATTGGTGGTTGTGAGTGAGAGATAGTTGTGAGTGACTGGTGGTTGTGGGTGAGTGGTGATTGTGGGTGAGTGGTAGTTGCGAGTGAGTGGTGGTTGTTGGGGAGTGATGGTTGTGGGTAAGTGGTGGTTGTGGGTGAGTGGTGGTTGTGGATGATTGGTGGTTGTGAGTGAGAGATAGTTGTGGGTGAGTCATGGTAGTGGGTGAGTCATGGCTGTGGGTGAGTCATGGTTGTGGGAGTGATGGCTGTGGGTGAGTGGTGGTTGTGGATGATAGGTGGTTGTGGGTGGGAGATAGTTGTGAGTGAGTGGTGGTTGTTGGTGAGTGATGGTTGTGGGTGAGTGGTGGTTGTGGGTGAGTGGTGGTTGTGGATGAATAATGGTTGTGAGTGAGAGATAGTTGTGGGTGAGTCAGGGTAGTGGGTGAGTCATGGTTGTGGGTGAGTCATGGTTGTGGGAGTGATGGCTGTGGGTGAGTGGTGGTTGTGGATGATTGGTGCTTGTGAGTGAGAGATAGTTGTGAGTGAGTGGTGGTTGTGGGTGAGTGGTGATTGTGGGTGAGTGGTAGTTGTTGGTGAGTGGTGGTTGTGGATGATTGGTAGTTGTGGGTGACAGATAGTTGTGGGTGAGTGGTGGTTGTGGGTGAGTGTTGATTGTGGGTGAGTGGTGGTTGTGGATGATTGGTGGTTGTAGGTGAGAGATAGTTGTGGGTGAGTGGTAGTTGTGGGTGAGTGATGGTTGTGGGGGAGAGATAGTTGTGGGTGAGTGGTGGTTGTGGGTGAGTGGTGATTGTGAGTGAGTGGTGGGTGTGGATGAGTGGTGGTTGTGGGTGAGAGATGGTTGTGGGTGAGCGGTGGTTGTGGGTGAGTGGTGATTGTGGGTGAGTGGTGGTTGTGAGTGAGTGGTGGTTGTGAGTGAGTGGTGGTTGTGGGTGAGTGATGGTTGTAGGTGAGTGGTGGTTGTGGGCGAGTCATAGTTGAGGTTGAATCATGGTAGTGGGTGAGTCATGGTTGTGGGTGAGTCATGGTTGTGGGAGTGATGGCTGAGGGTGAGTGGTGGTTGTGGACGATTGGTGGTTGTGCGTGAGAGAGAGTTGTGAGTGAGTGGTGGTTGTGGGTGAGTGGTGATTGTGGGTGAGTGGGAGTTGTGAGTGAGTGGTGGTTGTTTGTGAGTGATGGTTGTGGGTGAGTGGTGATTGTGGGTGAGTGGTGGTTGTGGATGATTGGTGGTTGTGGGTGAGAGATAGTTGTGGGTGAGTGGTGGTTGAGGGTGAGTGGTGATTGTGGGTGAGTGGTGGTTGTGAGTGAGTGGTGGTTGTGGGCGAGTCATAGTTGTGGGTGAGTCATGGTAGTGGGTGAGTCATGGCCGTGGGTGAGTCATGGTTGTGGGAGTGATGGCTGTGGGTGAGTGGTGGTTCTGGGCGAGTCATAGCTGTGGGTGAGTCATGGTAGTGGGTGAGTCTTGGCTGTGCGTGAGTCATGGTTGTGGGAGTGATGGCAGTGGGTGAGTGATGGTTGTGGATGATTGGTGGTTGTGGGTGAGAGATAGTTGTGAGTGAGTGGTGGTTGTGGGAAAGCGGTGATTGTGGGTGAGTGGTGGTTGTGAGTGATTGTTGGTTGAGGGTGAGTGATGATTGTGGGTGAGTGGTGGTTGTGGGTGAGTGGTGGTTGTGGAAGATTGGTGGTTGTGGGTGAGAGATATTTGTGGGTGAGTGGTGTTTGTGGGTGAGTGGTGATTGTGGGTGAGTTGTGGTTGTGAGTGAGTGGTGGTTGTTGGTGAGTGATAGTTGTGGGTGAGTGGTGGTTGTGGGTGAGTGGTGGTTGTGGATGAGTGGTGGTTGTGGGTAAGTGGTGGTTGTGGGCGAATCATAGTTGTGGGTGAGTGATGGTAGTGGGTGAGTCATGGTTGTGGGTGAGTCATGGTTGTGGGAGTGATGGCTGTGGGTGAGTGGTGGCTGTGGATGAATGGTGGTTGTGGGTGAGAGATAGTTGTGAGTCGTGGTTGTGGGTGAGTGGTGATTGGGTGAGTGGTGGTTGTGAGTGAGTGGTGGTTGTTGGTGAGTGATGGTTGTGGGTGAGTGGTGGTTGTGGGTGAGTGGTGGTTGTGAGTGAGAGATAGTTGTGGGTGAGTCATGGTAGAGGGTCAGTCATGGTTGAGGGTGAGTCATGGTTGTGGGAGTGATGGCTGTGGGTGAGTGGTGGTTGTGGATGATTGGTGGTTGTGGGTGAGAGATAGTTGTGAGTGAGTGGTGGTTGTGGGTGAGTGGTGGTTGTCGGTGAGTGGAGATTGTGTGAGTGGTGGTTGTGGGTGAGTGGTGGTTGTGGGTGAGTGGTGGTTGTGGGTGAGTGATGGTTGTAGGTGAGTGGTGGTTGTGGGTGAGTGATGGTTGTGGGAGAGTGATGGTTGTGGGTGAGTGATGGTTGTGGATGATTGGTGGTTGTGAGTGAGAGATAGTTGTGATTGACTGGTGGTTGTGGGTGAGTGGTGATTGTGGGTGAGTGGTATTTGCGAGTGACTGGTGGTTGTTGGGGAGTGATGGTTGTGGGTAAGTGGTGGTTGTGGGTGAGTGGTGGTTGTGGATGATTGGTGGTTGTGAGTGAGAGATAGTTGTGGGTGAGTCATGGTAGTGGGTGAGTCATGGCTGTGGGTGAGTCATGGTTGTGGGAGTGATGGCTGTGGGTGAGTGGTGGTTGTGGATGATTGGTGGTTGTGGTTGGGAGATAGTTGTGAGTGAGTGGTGGTTGTTATTGAGTGATGGTTGTGGGTGAGTGGTGGTTGTGGGTGAGTGGTGGTTGTGGATGAATGGTGGTTGTGAGTGAGAGATAGTTGTGGGTGAGTCAGGGTAGTGGGTGAGTCATGGTTGTGGGTGAGTCATGGTTGTGGGAGTGATGGCTGTGGGTGAGTGGTGGTTGTGGATGATTGGTGGTTGTGAGTGAGAGATAGTTGTGAGTGAGTGGTATTTGTGGGTGAGTGGTGATTGTGGGTGAGTGGTAGTTGTTGGTGAGTGGTGGTTGTGGATGATTGGTGGTTGTGGGTGAGAGATAGTTGTGGGTGAGTGGTTGTTGTGGGTGAGTGTTGATTGTGGGTGAGTGGTGGTTGTGGATGATTGGTGGTTGTGGGTGAGAGATAGTTGTGGGTGAGTGGTAGTTGTGGGTGAGTGATGGTTGTGGGTGAGTGGTGTTTGTGGGTGAGTGGTGGTTGTGGATGATTATTGGTTGTGGGTGAGAGATAGTTGTGGGTGAGTGGTGGTTGTGGGTGAGTGGTGATTGTGGGTGAGTGGTGGTTGTGAGTGAGTGGTGGTTGTGGATGAGTGGTGATTGTGGGTGAGTGGTGGTTGTGAGTGAGTGCTGGTTGTGGGTGAGTGGTGGTTGTGGGTGAGTGATGGTTGTAGGTGAGTGGTGGTTGTTTGCGAGTCATAGTTGAGGTTGAATCATGGTAGTGGGTGAGTCATGGTTGTGGGTGAGTCATGGTTGTGGGAGTGATGGCTGAGGGTGAGTTGTGGTTGTGGACGATTGGTGGTTGTGCGTGAGAGATAGTTGTGAGTGAGTGGTGGTTGTGGGTGAGTGGTGATTGTGGGTGAGTGGGAGTTGTGAGTGTGTGGTGGTTGTTGGTGAGTGATGGTTGTGGGTGAGTGGTGATTGTGGGTGAGTGGTGGTTGTGGATGATTGGTGGTTGTGGGTGAGAGATAGTTGTGCGTGAGTGGTGGTTGAGAGTGAGTGGTGATTGTGGGTGAGTGGTGGTTGTGAGTGAGTGGTGATTGTGGGCGAGTCATAGTTGTGGGTGAGTCATGGTAGTGGGTGAGTCATGGCCGTGGGTGAGTCATGGTTGTGGGAGTGATGGCTGTGTGTGAGTGGTGGTTGTGGGCGAGTCATAGCTGTGGGTGAGTCATGGTAGTGGGTGAGTCATGGCTGTGCGTGAGTCATGGTTGTGGGAGTGATGGCTGTGGGTGAGTGATAGTTGTGGATGATTGGTGGTTGTGGGTGAGAGATAGTTGTGAGTCAGTGGTGGTTGTTTGAAGCGGTGATTGTGGGTGAGTGGTGGTTGTGAGTGATTGGTGGTTGTTGGTGAGTGATGGTTGTGGGTGAGTGGTGGTTGTGGGTGAGTGGTGGTTGTGGATGATCGGTGATTGAGAATGAGAGATAGTTGTGGGTGAGTCATGGTAGTTGGTGAGTCATGGTTGTGGGAGTGAGCTGTGGGTGAGTGGTGGTTGTGGGTGAGAGATAGTTGTGAGTGAGTGGTGGTTGTGGGTGAGTGGTGGTTGTGGGTGAGTGGAGATTGTGTGAGTGGTGGTTGTGGGTGAGTGGTGGTTGTGGGTGAGTGGTGGTTGTAGGTGAGTGATGATTATAGGTGAGTGGTGGTTGTGGGTGAATGATGGTTGTGGGAGAGTGATGGTTGTGGGTGAGTGATGGTTGTGGATGATTGGTGGTTGTGGTGAGAGATAGTTGTGAGTGACTGGTGGTTGTGGGTGAGAGATAATTGTGAGTGAGTGGTGGTTGTGGGTGACTGGTGATTGTGGGTGAATGGTAGTTGTGGGTGAGTCGTGGTTGTGGATGATTGGTGGTTGTGGGTGAGAGATAGTTGTGGGTGAGAGGTGGTGGTGGGTGAGTGGTGATTGTGGGTGAGTGGTGGTTGTGGATGATTGGTGGTTGTGGGTGAGAGATAGTTGTGGGTGAGTGGTGGTTGTGGGTGAGTGATGGTTGTGGGTGAGTGGTGGTTGTGGGTGAGTGGTGGTTGTGGATGATTGGTGGTTGTGGGTCAGAGATAGTTGTGGGTGAGTGGTGGTTGTGGGTGAGTGGTAATTGTGGGTGAGTGGTGGTTGTGAGTGAGTGCAGGTTGTTGCTGAGTGATAATTGTGGGTGAGTGGTGGTTGTAGGTGAGTGGTGGTTGTGGGCGAGTCATAGTTGAGGTTGAATTATGGTAATGGGTGAGTCATGGTTGTGGGTGAGTCATGGTTGTGGGAGTGATGGCTGAGGGTGAGTGGTGGTTGTGGACGATTGGTGCTTGTGCGTGAGAGATAGTTGTGAGTGAGTGGTGGTTGTGGGTGAGTGGTGATTGTGGGTGAGTGGGAGTTGTGAGTGTGTGGTGGTTGTTGGTGAGTGATGGTTGTGGGTGAGTGGGGATTGTGGGTGAGTGGTGGTTGTGGATGATTGGTGGTAGTGGGTGAGAGATAATGGTAGTGGGCGAGTCATGGCCGTGGGTGAGTCATGGTTGTGGGAGTGATGGCTGTGGGTGAGTGGTGGTTGTGGGCGAGTCATAGCTGTGGGTGAGTCATGGTAGTGGGTGAGTCTTGGCTGTGCGTGAGTCATGGTTGTGGGAGTGATGGCAGTGGGTGAGTGATGGTTGTGGATGATTGATGGTTGTGGGTGAGAGATAGTTGTGAGTGAGTGGTGGTTGTGGGAAAGCGGTGATTGTGGGTGAGTGGTGGTTGTCAGTGATTGGTGGTTGTTGGTGAGTGATGGTTGTGGGTGAGTGATGGTTGTGGGTGAGTGATGGTTGTGGGTGAGTGGTGGTTGTGGGTGAGTTGTGGTAGTGGATGATTGGTGATTGTGGGTGAGAGATAATGGTGGGTGCCTGGTGATTATGGGTGCCTGGTGATTGTGGGTGCCTGGTGATTGTGGGTGACTGGTGGTTGTTGCTGAGTGATAATTGTGGGTGAGTGGTGGTTGTGTTTGAGTCGTGGTTGTGGATGAGTGGTGGTTGTGGGTGAGAGATGGTTGTGGGTGAGCGGTGGTTGTGGGTGAGTGGTGATTGTGGGTGAGTGGTGGTTGTGAGTGAGTGGTGGTTGTTGGTGAGTGATGGTTGTGGGAGAGTGGTGGTTGTGGGTGAGTGGTGGTTGTGGGTGAGTGGAGATTGTGTGTGAGTGGTAGTTGTGGGTGAATGGTGGTTGTGGGTGAGTGGTGGTTGTGGGTGTGTAATAGTTGTAGGAGAGTGGTGGTTGTGGACGAGTCATAGTTGAGGATGAGTCATGGTAGTGGGTGAGTCATGGTTGTGGGTGAGTCATGGTTGTGGGAGTGATGGCTGAGGGTGAGTGGTGGTTGTGGATGATTGGTGGTTGTGCGTGTATGATAGTTGTGAGTGAGTGGTGGTTGTGGGTGAGTGGTGATTGTGGGTGAGTGGGAGTTGTGAGTGAGTGGTGGTTGTTGGTGAGTGATGGTTGTGGGTGAGGGGTGATTGTGGGTGAGTGGTGGTTGTGGAAGATTGGTGGTTGTGGATGAGAGATATTTGTGGGTGAGTGGTGTTTGTGGGTGAGTGGTGATTGTGGGTGAGTGGTGGTTGTGAGTGAGTGGTGGTTGTTGGTGAGTGATAGTTGTGGGTGAGTGGTGGTAGTGGGTGAGTGGTGGTTGTGGATGAGTGGTGGTTGTGGGTAAGTGGTGGTTGTGGGCGAGTCATAGTTGTGGGTGAGTGATGGTAGTGGGTGAGTCATGGTTGTGGGTGAGTCATGGTTGTGGGAGTGATGGCCGTGGGTGAGTGGTGGTTGTGGATGATTGGTGGTTGTGGGTGAGAGATAGTTGTGAGTGGTGGTTGTGGGTGAGTGGTGATTGGGTGAGTGGTGGTTGTGAGTGAGTGGTGGTTGTTGGTGAGTGATGGTTGTGGGTGAGTGGTGGTTGTGGGTGAGTGGTGGTTGTGGATGATTGGTGGTTGTGAGTGAGAGATAGTTGTGGGTGAGTCATGGTAGAGGGTCAGTCATTGTTGTGGGTGAGTGGTGGTTGTGGGTGTGTAATAGTTGTAGGAGAGTGGTGGTTGTGGATGATTGGTGGTTGTGGGTGAGAGATTGTTGTGAGTGAGTGGTGGTTGTGGGTGAGTGGAGATTGTGTGTGAGTGGTGGTTGTGGGTGAGTGGTGGTTGTGGGTGAGTGGTGGTTGTGCGTGAGTGATGGTTGTAGGTGAGTGGTGGTTGTGGGTGAGTGATGGTTGTGGGTCAGTGATGGTTGTGGGTGAGTGATGGTTGTGGATGATTGGTGATTGTGAGTGAGAGATAGTTGTGAGTGAGTGGTGGTTGTGGGTGAGTGGTGATTGTGGGTGAGTGGTAGTTGCGAGTGAGTGGTGGTTCTTAGTGAGTGATGGTTGTGGGTGAGTGGTGGTTGTGGGTGAGTGGTGGTTGTGGATGATTGGTGGTTGTGAGTGAGAGATAGTTGTGGGTGAGTCATGGTAGTGGGTGAGTCATGGCTGTGGGTGAGTCATGGTTGTGGGAGTGATGGCTGTGGGTGAGTGGTGGTTGTGGATGATTGGTGGTTGTGGGTGGGAGGTAGTTGTGAGTGAGTGGTGGTTGTTGGTGAGTGATGGTTGTGGGTGAGTGGTGGTTGTGGGTGAGTGGTTGTTGTGGATGAATGGTGGTTGTGAGTGAGAGATAGTTGTGGGTGAGTCATGGTAGTGGGTGAGTCATGGTTGTGGGTGAGTCATGGTTGTGGGAGTGATGGCTTTGGGTGAGTGGTGGTTGTGGATGATTGGTGGTTGTGAGTGAGAGATAGTTGTGAGTGAGTGGTGGTTTTGGGTGAGTGGTGATTGTGGGTGAGTGGTAGTTGTGGGTGAGTGGTGGTTATGGATGATTGGAGGTTGTGGGTGAGAGATAGTTGTGGGTGAGTGGTGGTTGTGGGTGAGTGTTGATTGTGGGTGAGTGGTGGTTGTGGATGATTGGTGGCTGTGGGTGAGAGATAGTTGTGGGTGAGTGATGGTTGTGGGTGAGTGGTGGTTGTGGGTGAGTGGTGGTTGTGGATGATTGGTGGTTGTGGGTGAGAGATAGTTGTGGGTGAGTGGTGGTTGTGGGTGAGTGGTGATTGTGGGTGAGTGGTGGTTGTGAGTGAGTGGTGGTTGTGGATGAGTGGTGGTTGTGGGTGAGAGATTGTGGTGGGTGGGCGGTGGTTGTGGGTGAGTGGTGATTGTGGGTGAGTGGTGGTTGTGAGTGAGTGGTGGTTGTTGGTGAGTGATAGCTGTGGGTGAGTGGTGGTTGTGGATGATTGGTGGTTGAGAGTGAGAGATAGTTGTGGCTGAGTCATGGTAGAGGGTCAGTCATTGTTGTGGGTGAGTCATGGTTGTGGGAGTGATGGCTGTGGGTGAGTGGTGGTTGTGGACGACTGGTGGTTGTGGGTGAGAGATAGTTGTGAGTGAGTGGTGGTTGTGGGTGAGTGGTGGTTGTGGGTGAGTGGTGGTTGTGGGTGAGTGATGGTTGTAGGTGAGTGGTGGTTGTGGGTGAGTGATGGTTGTGGGTGAGTAATGGTTGTGGGTGAGTGATGGTTGTGGATGATTGTTGGTTGTGAGTGAGAGATAGTTGTGAGTGAGTGGTGGTTGTGGGTGAGTGGTGATTGTGGGTGAGTGGTAGTTGCGAGTGAGTGGTGGTTGTTGGTGAGTGATGGTTGTGGGTGAGTGGTGGTTGTGGGTGAGTGGTGATTGTGGATGATTATTGGTTGTGAGTGAGAGATAGTTGTGGGTGATTCATGGTAGTGGGTGAGTTATGGCTGTGGGTGAGTCATGGTTGCGGGAGTGATGGCTGTGGGTGAGTGGTGGTTGTGGATGATTGGTGGTTATGGGTGGGAGATAGTTGTGAGTGAGTGGTGGTTGTTGGTGAGTGATGGTTGTGGGTGAGTGGTGGTTGTGGGTGAGTGGTGGTTGTGGATGAATGGTGGTTGTGAGTGAGAGATAGTTGTGAGTGAGAGATAGTTGTGAGTGAATCATGGTAGTGGGTGAGTCATGGTTGTGGGTGAGTCATGGTTGTGGGAGTGATGGCTGTGGGTGAGTGGTGGTTGTGGATGATTGATGGTTGTGAGTGAGAGATAGTTGTGAGTGGTGATTGTGGGTGAGTGGTGTTTGTGGATGATTGGTGGTTGTGGGTGAGAGATAGATGTGGGTGAGTGGTGGTTGTGGGTGAGTGATGGTTGTGGGTGAGTGGTGGTTGTGGGTGAGTGGTGGTTGTGGATGACTGGTGGTTGTGGGTGAGAGATAGTTGTGGGTGAGTGTTGGTTGTGGGTGAGTGGTGGTTGTGGATGATTGGTGGTTGTGGGTGAGAGATAGTTGTGAGTGAGTGGTGGTTGTGGGTTAGTGGTGATTGTGGGTGAGTGGTGGTTGTGAGTGAGTCGTGGTTGTTGGTGAGTGATAGCTGTGGGTGAGTGGTGGTTGTGGGTGAGTGGTTGTTGTAAATGTGTGGTGGTTGTGGGTGAGAGATGGTTGTGGGTGAGCGGTGGTTGTGGGTGAGTGGTGATTCTGGGTGAGTGGTTGTTGTGAGTGAGTGGTGGTTGTTGGTGAGTGATGGCTGTGGGTGAGTGGTGGTTGTTGGTGAGTGGTGGTTGTGGTTAAGTGATGGTTGTAGGTGAGTGGTGGTTGTGGGCGAGTCATAGTTGTGGGTGAGTCATGGTAGTGAGTCATTCTCGGTGCTACCCGACGAATGTGAGTCTACTACTGGGATCGTCACGACGAACGACAACAAGGAAGGTAAGAATATTGTTGTTGTTGGGGATAGCCAGGTTAGATACATGGATAGGGCATTCTGCTTGAAGGACAGGAGTAGGAGACAAAGGGTATGCTTTCCTGGGGTTGGGATTGAGGACATTGCTAGCCGGCTTGACAACATCATGAACGGTAATGGGATCAATCCTATTATTTGCCTCAGTGCTGGAGGCAATGATGTAGGCAAGCGTAGAAGTGAGGATTTAGTTAGAAAGTTCAGGACAGCTATAGACATGATTAGGAAGAAGGGGGGGCGCCCTGTTATATGTGGCATTTTGCCAAGAAGAGGTGTTGGTAATGAATGGTTGTCCAGAGCAATTGGTATTAATTGTTGGCTGGATAAACACTGTAAGGATAATGCAGTACCATTCATTGACAACTGGGACAACTTCTATGGCCGAAATGACATGTATGCCAGGGATGGGGTTCACTTATCCAGGGCAGGTGTGGATTTTCTTGCTAACTCAGTTGAGGGGGTTGTTAGGACTTTAAACTAGGATTAGTTAGAGGTATGGGTTTAGAAATGATTAATAATGAGTATGGATATATTGACTTATGCTCTGATATTAAGAATCTTAATAGTAACTGTCATGGAGTAACTCTGGGTAATGATAATTTCAGAAATTGTGTAAAAACAAAGATGAATAGGAAAAATGTGCAGAAGAAAAAACATATGATGGTATTTTATTCTAACAGTCGAAGTGCAAGAAATAAAATTAATGAACTACGTTTGGTAGCATGTGCTGGGAACTTTGATATCATTGCATTAACTGAAACGTGGTATGATTTAAAGAGTCGGGATATGACTGCTGAGTGTAATATTCAGGGATTTAAGTTATTCAATGTGGATAGATGTAATGGGAAGGGGGGAGGAGTTGCATTGTATGTTCGAGAAAATATTAATTGTTGCATAAAAACAGGTATAAAAATAGATGGAGCAGTAACAGAGTCTGTTTGGGTAGAGTTCGTGGAGGGTCAAGAAAAACTAATTCTAGGTGTAATATACCGACCTCCAGGCTTGGATCACGATAGAGGGAGACTTCTTTGGGACGAAATTGTTAGGGCTTCTGGACACAGTAACGTAGTCATAGTAGGGGACTTTAACTTTAGCCAAATTGACTGGAATTCTTTGACAGGTAATCTAGAGTCCAGTGACTTCATGGAAACAGTTCAGGACTGTTTTCTGAAACAGAGTGTAACTGAACCTACCAGGGGTAATAATTTGCTAGACCTAGTCTTGTCAAATAAGGAAACACTCGTGAATAATCTGGAGATCACTGAAGAGCTTGGTGCAAGTGATCACAAATCCATCACCTTTAGCATTAATTGGGAATGCAAGAATAATGATAATACAGTAAAAATCCCCGATTTTCGTTCTGCCGATTATAATGGACTTAGGGAACATCTGTCTAATCTTGATTGGGGTTATCTAGCTAATGATTTTATTGACGATAATCATACTTATGAATATGAAGGGATCTGCTTTTATTAGTGTTTTCTTAATAATGTACACAGTGCCCAGAGTATATACATTCCCCAGAGAGAAATTAGGTCTAATAATAACGATCCCAAATGGGTTAACAGGAGGCTAAAGCATCTATTAGGGGAGAAAAGGGGAATTTATAGGCGCATCAGAAGAGGAGAGGTTAACCTTACTGACCAATATGTTCAGCTTAAAAGAGAAGTAAAAAAGGCGATTAGAAAGGCTAAACGTGACTATGAAATTAGAGTCGCTAATGAATCAAAGACTAATCCAAAGGGGTTCTTTCAAGTGTATAGGACGAAGGTGAAGGAAAAAGTAGGACCTCTGAAATCTGGGAATGGACAGCTGACGGATAATGAACTGGAAATGTGTTCCTTATTTAATGACTATTTTTTGTCAGTTTTTACACAGGAAGATGTAAATGAGTTTCCAGTAATTAACAATTATTTAGTTCCTGATGAATTTAAGTTAACTAATATAACTGTCACGAGGGACATGGTTATTAAACAGATAGACAAACTGAAACAAAATAAGTCCCCGGGACCCGATGAGTTGTTTTCAAGGGTACTTAAGGAATGCAAGATGGAGCTTAGTCAGCCATTAACGAGTGTATTCAATGCGTCCATCCTTACCAGTGTTGTGCCAGAGTTGTGGAAGATGGCTAATGTGGTTCCTATATTCAAATCAGGGGATAAGTCCACTCCTTCAAATTACCGTCCAATAAGCCTGACATCTATAGTGGGCAAGTTATTAGAATCAATTATAGCTGACATTATCAGAAGTCACCTTGAAGAGCATAACTTGATAAATGAATCTCAGCATGGATTCACGAGAGGTCGTTCCTGCCTGACAAACTTACTGACGTTCTTCAATAGAACATTTGAGGCAGTTGACAGTGATAAGGAATATGATATTGTTTATTTGGATTTTAGTAAAGCCTTCGACAGAGTACCTCACAAGAGACTCTTAAGAAAAGTGGCAGCTCATGGTATAGGAGGTAAACTTCTAGCATGGATTGAGGCATGGCTTACCAATAGAAAGCAGAGAGTTACCATTAATGGAGTGAAATCTGAATGGGGATTAGTCACTAGTGGCGTTCCACAAGGATCAGTTTTAGGCCCTCTCCTGTTCATAATTTACATTAATGACCTTGATGAAGGGATTACTAGTGACTTGAGTAAGTTTGCTGATGATACAAAGATAGGCCGTATAATTCACTCTGAGGAGGATATCAATGAACTCCAGGACGATTTGAACAAATTAATGTCTTGGTCTGAGAAATGGCAGATGAAGTTTAATGTGGATAAGTGTAAGGTACTTGCCCTTGGTAATGAAAATAACCCTCGAAGCTATAATCTAGGTGAAGTAGAGCTTGGTCATACAGAATGTGAAAAAGACTTGGGAGTCATGGTAAGCAGAAATCTAAAGCCAAGACAGCAGTGCCTCAGTGTGCGCAACAAGGCCAACAGATTACTTGGATTTATCTCAAGAAGTATAAGTAACAGAAGTCCAAAAGTTATTTTACAGCTCTATACATCACTAGTGAGGCCTCATTTAGATTATGCTGCTCAGTTTTGGTCCCCTTACTACAGGATGGACATAGACTCATTAGAGAACATACAGAGAAGAATGACTAAAATGATTTACTGTGTAAGGAACCTCCCGTATGAAGATAGACTTAAAGCCTTAAATCTGCACTCTCTGGAGAGGCGTAGAATGAGGGGAGATATCATTGAAGTGTATAAGTGGAAGACGGGCATAAACAAGGGAGACATTAATAAGGTACTGAGGGTGTCGAACCAGGTAAGAACCAGGAATAATGGATTTAAGTTGGATAAATTTAGATTTAGAAAGGACATAGGTAAGTACTGGTTTTCTAACAGAGTTGTAGATGCGTGGAACAGTCTTCCCAGTGGGGTGATAGAGGCTAGGACCTTGGGTAGCTTTAAGAAGAGACTGGACAAATATATGAGTGGGAGGGGCTGGGTTTGATTGGTGTTGGGGGGTGCGGGAGTTGTTTCTTGAGTAGCTTTAGGTAGATGTCGTTTTGATAAGGACCTGCCTCGTATGGGCCAGTAGGCCTTCTGCAGTGTTCCTACATTCTTATGTTCTTATGTTCTTTATTCAGGAAACGTTTCGCCGCACAGTGGCTTCATCAGTCCAATACAAAGAGGAAGGCGTAAGGAGAGGAGGAGTGTGAGGTAATCAGTCCCTCAGCCTGGAGTCGATGTGCTCAGTCCATCAATCTTGTAGAATGTACAGCATAGGGCCGTAGACGTGGCTTATATACTGTAGTGAGGTGACTTGAAGCAGACGGAGGCGGGATCATAGTGGTATCATCCACTAGTCGAAGTAGGTCTTTGTCCAAAGGTTGAACAAGCGTTGAAGAATTCTTTGTAAGAAGATCCCATGATGCTGTAGTGTCTGACAGTTGTGATGAATGGTTTGAAAAACCGACAAGTTGAAGATTGAGACACTTATGCAGCATATGGGAATCTTTATTCAGGAAACGTTTCGCCACACAGTGGCTTCATCAGTCCAATACAAAGAGGAAGGCGTAAGGAGAGGAGGAGTGTGAGGTAATCAGTCCCTCAGCCTGGAGTCGATGTGTTCAGTCCATCAATCTTGTAGAATGTACAGCATAGCAAGCAAGCAAACAAGTTTAGGTAAGATCCCAATGGGATGAGCGGGGAAGACGGGACAGATGAAGAATAGCTCTGGAGAGGAGTGTTCTTAGTAAGAGAAATAGAGCCAGGGCTTAACCCAGCAGCTAAGGCGATCGTGGGGCAGACTTGAGAACAGGAATAGCAGGGACTGTTGCATTGAATTTGTTGTAGTTGAAGTCTTGAATCTTGAGTAGCTGGCAGCAGGCTAGGTCACATCAGAGGGTAGAACACATATGGGAGTTATAGGAGTAACTGAGGAGGCAGGTTAGCAATGGAGCCATTTTCAAACTTTTTGAAGCTGCTTCTAGATAGGTGGTATAATTTAGCCTTGTTGCTGAAGGTGAAACGTAGAGGCTTGATGAACTCAAGAACTTGGGTGAGTGTGAAGTGAAGCGGTGATTCACATGCATACTTGACTGTTCCAGCACCGAGGCTTTTGTAGAGTTCAGTACAGGTCATGGTGTCAGTATTTGAAGGAGAAGTGTAAAAGGTAAGGTTTTCCCATGAGGGTTTACTGGAGTCGTCGTTATCTTCCTCTTCTGGAGTGGATTCACTGGGAGAATCTACAATGGTGGTAGCAGGTGACTGAGGTTCGACAGGAGCAGCTGTGAGATGTAATGGTTGTGTAACAGCAGGCTGGGAGAGGTGGGAGGCGGTGGTTGAGGCAACTTGATCAACGTTGTCAGCGGTGGAAGTGGTTATAGAAGTTACAGGAGCAGTTGCTTGGGCAGGAGACAGGTTTGTAGGTGCAGTAAAGTTCAGGACGTTGGGAAGGATCCTGAGGATGTCTTCTGAAGGTGTGGATTCCGGAAAATTGAAGGCAGGCATGTTGTTCAGACGGAATAGTTCGTTAATAGTGGTGTTGAAAGTGCCGGGGCTTGCTGCGTTTGCAAGGTGTGCATACACCATGCAGTACAGCACCTTGGAAGGAGCACCGTCGGGGAGTGGAGAGAGGGAGTTGCTGGGCGATGGTGCCTGTGGATTAGCGTGTAGAGTCTTGATGGCGTCGGTTTGTGGTTTGGTTATTGCAGCATATGTCGGTGAATTGGAGGTTTTCTTCAGAACTTTAGTTTTCTTCAATATGATTTCTTTCCTGAGTGGGCACTTAGCTGCAAGGGTATGATGATTACCCTTGCAGTTAAGACATGTTGGTGCTGTAGTAATGGTGCAGGATCTGAAATCGTGTCCATCATTCCCACATTTTGAACAAAACTTCTTATTCTTGATGGGGCAGTCCTTGGTGGTGTGATTATAGGAGTAGCAGGTCCAGCAGTGGGAGATGTATGTGAAACGTTCTTGTTCTATATGACTTGGGTGAATGTGGTAATATGAGATGGCCAGACCGTCAGAGAGAGCTTGGGCAGCCATGGAGATGTCTGAGAATGTAATCTTTAGCATTGATGTGGCGTTGGGGATCTTTGAGATGCTGTCTACCGAGGCCCACGTGTTTTGTTCCTCAATAGATGTCTTCAGTGCTTCAGTAGAGAGAGAGGTGACGATATTGTCAAGTCTTTTCACAAAGACCGAACGTTTCGACTTCAAGAATGGAGACGGGGATAGAGTGAATTGTTGTGTTTGTAGGGTCCTGATTGAAGAGTCGTCCATTAGTTTTAGTGCTTCCGTGTCATCTGTGCAGACGACAATGAAGGAGTCTTTCAGAGAGTGGATTGCCGTAAATTTGACCTACAAGATTGATGGACTGAACACATCGACTCCAGGCTGAGGGACTGATTACCTCACACTCCTCCTCTCCTTACGCCTTCCTCTTTGTATTGGACTGATGAAGCCACTGTGTGGCGAAACGTTTCCTGAATAAAGATTCCCATATGCTGCATAAGTGTCTCAATCTTCAACTTGTCGGTTTTTCAAACCATTCATCACAACTGTCAGACACTACAGCATCTTGGGAACTTCTTACAAAGAATTCTTCAACGCTTGTTCAACCTTTGGACAAAGACCTACTTCGACTAGTGGATGATACCACTATGATCCCGCCTCCGTCTGCTTCAAGTCACCTCACTACAGTATATAAGCCACGTCTACGGCCCTATGCTGTACATTCTACAAGATTGATGGACTGAACACATCGACTCCAGGCTGAGGGACTGATTACCTCACACTCCTCCTCTCCTTACGCCTTCCTCTTTGTATTGGACTGATGAAGCCACTGTGTGGCGAAACGTTTCCTGAATAAAGATTCCCATATGCTGCATAAGTGTCTCAATCTTCAACTTGTCGGTTTTTCAAACCATTCATCACAACTGTCAGACACTACAGCATCATGGGATCTTCTTACAAAGATTTCTTCAACGCTTGTTCAACCTTTGGACAAAGACATACTTCGACTAGTGGATGATACCACTATGATCCCGCCTCCGTCTGCTTCAAGTCACCTCACTACAGTATATAAGCCACGTCTACGGCCCTATGCTGTACATTCTACAAGATTGATGGACTGAACACATCGTCTCCAGGCTGAGGGACTGATTACCTCACACTCCTCCTCTCCTTAAGCCTTCCTCTTTGTGTGTTAGGTAAGACACATATGCAACAGTTAGGTATCTTTATTTCGAAACGTTTCGCCTACACAGTAGGCTTCTTCAGTCGAGTACAGAAAAGTTGATAGAAGCAGAAGATACTTGAAGACGATGTAATCAGTCCATCACCCTTAAAGTTTTGAGGTGGTCAGTCCCTCAGTCTGGAGAAGAGCATTGTTCCGTTGTCTGAAACAATATGAAGTTGAAGTGACAGGATGGAGCCTTTATATAGTGCTAGGAGGTGAGACGTAGGTTGCTTTGGGAGGGCAGGTCCCTC
>NC_091311.1:8066258-8189773 GCF_038502225.1 Cherax quadricarinatus | reverse complement strand
TTTCTTGGGTAGAATGATTTGTTGGTGGGTTGTCGTGAGGACCTGTCTAGTTGGACCAGCGGACCTACTGCAGTGTTCCTCTTTTCTTATGAGTCCGGTATTGTCCCGCGTCAGGTGTTTCTTTGTTGTGAGAGTTGACTGTGAGGTGTGATCTAAGCCCTTTAATTGCCTTCCTTTGATGTATTGCTTTCATAGTTCCTTGACAATGTGAGTAGTCACGAAAGCGCTTGGAATTTCACTACTCTTTCACAGTGGCTGTTTTGCATATATATATATATATATATATATGTATGTATGTATGTATAAGTCATCGGAGGTGCTCTTCACTCGACAAATGCGCATCTGAGAAATCTGAAATTAGGTTTCAGGAAGTTGAACAAGGAGTCATTCACTGCATTTTATTTTGCTCATGTTAGACGAATCCTGGTGTAAGCAGCACCCGTCTGGAACACACAGTGATCAAGCATGTAAACCACTCCACTGGAAATGTAGAGTGGTTTACATCGAGACTCATCTCAAGGGACACCACAGGGGCTTAACTTGATTACTTGAGAGAAAAGAGGGATGGGAGAAAGACATGAAAGCGACGTACAGTACAGTAAGATAAATTCATAGAGTGGACAGGAAGAGACTGTTTGAGAAGCGGGAAACAGGTACACGAGAGCACTGCCGAAATTTTAAAAAAACACGGATATATCACAGAGATGCTTGCAAATATTTCTTCAGCCTTAGAGTCGTAAGAAAGCGAAACGACCTATGCAACAAAGTGGTAGAATTCATACACAGCTTTAGGAATAAGTATAGCACGAGCCCACAAAGCCAGAAGGTAGTGAACGCAGTAGCAGCCATTTGAGAAGTGGAGCCAGGAGCTGAGATTCGACCTCTGCAACTACAAATTGGAGAATATAAACGGGTGAGGTAAGTGCATGCACGCAAACACACACGCACACACACACGCGGGGTCAGGAGCTGTGGATCGACCTTTGCAACCAGAACTAGGCGAGTTCACACACACACACACACACACACACACACACGGGGCTAGGAGCTGTGAATCGGCCCCTGCAACCGCAACTAGGTGAGTACACGCACACACAATCGCGCTCATTCATTTTTTTTGCAATATAACGTTTTTAACGTGCCCACAATTCATTCCCAGCTCATTCTTTTTTGGGGATGTTTTGGTTGGTAATTTACGAGTAACTTTGTGAAATAATCTTCGTGGAGATTCCTGTTTATCTGGCCTCGTTAGCCGTTATTTACGTGTAGCTCACCCCTGGGACTCGGATGAATTTATTGTTTACTGTTAACTAATGCCTAATTAATTCCTCGTTTATGTGTATCTGTAAGCGGTTTGTGACTACATATTTATAGTTTGTAGTCTGCTTACGTATGTCACGCAGGGTAAACCTGATTTATCATTCTGTTAATTGTATGCAAGCATTGACTAGTTCATCATTGCTTGCAAACAGGATGTAAACCAGGGTACGGGTGGGGTTAAAACCCATGGCAAGTGAGTCGTAAAACTCCAGGTCAGTGCGTTAACTACTGGGCCAGCTGGCTACAATAATATTCACCCAGTTAGGTATATTTATACACCGTAGAGAGGTTAGCATGGGCCACCACTCTGACCATATGGAGGTTAGTCTATACTAACCTCCCTATGGTGTGTAAATATACCTAGTTGGACGAATCTTATTGTAGCCGGTTGGCCCAGTGGTTAACGCACTGGCCTGGAGTTTTACGATTCACTGGCCATGGGTTCTATCCTCATCCGTTCCGTGGTTTGTTTGCAGTCGTGTTATTACGATTTCGTGAGTCATGAAAATATGATATACGGATCGTTGGTTGTTATTGATTAATGTCGTCGTAATTGACGATGGTTGGTGTTTGGTTTGCTGGTGATTTATCAAAAATGTGTTGGTGATTTATTTAGAATGTGTTGGTGATTTACTGAGAATGTGTCGGTGATTTACCAAGAATGTGTTGGTGATTTACCGAGAACGTGTCATTTAAAATGGCTTGGCTTCACTAACCCAGCTCAGCATGTTTCTGGGTCACCTGGTGGTTGTGGTCTGGCTTAAGTGGCTTGGCCTCACTAACCCAGCTCAGTATCTGTGGCGGGTCACCTGGTCGGTGTGGTCTGGCTTAAGTGGCTTGGCCTCACTAACCCAGCTCAGTATCTGTGGCGGGTCACCTGGTCGGTGTGGTCTGGCTTAAGTGGCTTGGCTTCACTAACCCAGCTCAGCATCTCTGGTGGGTCACCTGGTCGGTGTGGTCTGGCTTAAGTGGCTTGGCTTCACTAACCCAGCTCAGCATCTCTGGTGGGTCACCTGGTCGGTGTGGTCTGGCTTAAGTGGCTTGGCTTCACTAACCCAGCTCAGCATCTCTGGTGGGTCACCTGGTCGGTGTGGTCTGGCTTAAGTGGCTTGGCTTCACTAACCCAGCTCAGTATTTCTCATATTGTTAACCCAACAAGCAGGGAAATTTTCTGTCCCATTATTTAAGAATTTAAATACATTATAAGTAGGGTTTGTGTGTAGTTAATATTCTGACACCACTGCTGGTGCTGCTGCTGACGCTTCCTGCTGACATCGCTGCTAGTGCTGCTGCTGACGCTTCCTGCTGACATCGCTGCTGGTGCTGCTGCTGCTGACGTTTCCTGCTGAAATCGCTGCTGGTGCTGCTGCTGACGCTTCCTGCTGACATCGCTGCTGGTGCTGCTGCTGACGCTGCTGTTGCTGACGTTGGTGCTGTTGTTGACGTTGGCACTGTTGCTGACGTTGGTGGTGCTGCTAACGCTACTGCTGTTGCTGACGTTGGTACTGTTGCTGACGCTGGTGCTGCCGCTAGCGCTACTGCTGTTGATGACGTTGGTGCTGTTGCTGACATTGCGCTATTGCTGACGTTAGTGATGTTGCTGACGCTGGTGCTACTGCTAGCGCTACTGCTGTTTGCTGTTGCTGACACTGGTGCTGTTGCTGACGCTGCTGCTCTTTCTGACGCTGCTGCTGATGCTGACGCTGGTATGATGGAGCTTCTGCTGACGCTGGTGATGCTGACGGTGGAGCTTCTGCTGACGCTGGTGATGCTGACGCTGGTGTTGCTGACGCTGGTGATGCTGCTGACGCTCGTGCTTCTTCTGACACTAGACCTGCTGCTACCATTGGTGCTGTTGCTGGTGCTGCTGCTTGCGCTAGCGCTGCTGCTAAGACTGAATCTGCTGCTGACACTGGTGTTATAGTGGTTGACGCTGGTGCTATTGTACTGACGCTGGTGCTTTTGCCACTGACAGTGCTGCTGTTGCTGCTGACGCTGGTGCTGTTGCTGACGATGCTGCTGCTGCTTCTGATGCTGTTGCTGATGCATGAGTTATTGTTGACGTTGATTATGTTGCTGATGCTGATGCTGCTACCGCAGGAGCTGCTGCCGACGCTGCTGCTGACGCTGGTGATGCTGCTGACGCTGGAGCTTCAGCTGACGCTGGTGATGCTGCTGACGCTGGAGCTACGGCTGATGCTGGTGATGCTGCTGATGCTGATGATACTGCTGACGCTGTTACTGCTGCTGACCTTGCTGCTGCTGATGCTGTTACTGAAGACGCTGTTGCTGCTGACACTGGTGCTGCTGCTGACGCTGCTGCTGACGCTGGTGCTGCTGCTGACGCCGGTACTGCTGCTGACGCTGCTGCTGGTATTGGTAATGCTGTCGACGCTGGAGCTACTACTGACGCTGGTGCTCTTACTGACGCTGCCGCTGCTGCTGCTGTTGCTGCTGCTGTTGCTTCTGTAGCTGTCGCTGATGCAGGAGCTGTTGCTGACGTTCATGATATTGCTGATGCTGGTGCCGCAAGAGCTGCTGCCGATGTCATGTGGGTTCGATACCGTGGATGGGGTAAAAACACTCACGTAGGCTGGTTAGTACGTATAATTGTAACGGAAAGTATGGGAAGCACCATCAGCTGCCCTGCCCCTCTCTGCTCTCTATCTCAGACTGACCCACCAGTGCCTAGGGGGTGAGCGGTGTTCAAAAACATGCTATGGTCAGCAGCAACGTGAATAACAGTCAGTGATTCACACAGACGGTTGGTAGTGAGTCATCTACTGGTAACTGGTACTACTGAGACCGATGCCACTGCTGACGCTAGTGATACTGCTGACGCTTGAGTTGCGGCTGACGCTGGTGATGCTGCTGACGTTGATATTGCTGACGCTGTTGCTGCTGCTGACACTGGTGCTGCTGCTGATGCTGCTAGTTACACTTTCAAAACGAGGTATGGTAGTAATTAAGTTTATGATTATGTAAGATTGATAGACTGGATTTGAAATAAGTTGAGATAGAATAACGACTGTAAATTTAACCTGATTTAAAGTTCAGAAAAGACGTGGTTCTTTCAAATATATACAGTTATCTCTCGTTAGTATACTTGGAAAAATAAACACAGCGTTTCGCCCACACAGTGGGCTTTATCGAGTCACAAACTGATCTACCTGGGTAAAAAGTACATGAGTATATAATGTGCGGAGAGACAGGTGGAGAATGCTCCACCTGTACTCTTTATCCAGGTGGATCTCTTTGTGACTTGATAAAGTCGACTGTGTGGGCGAAACGTAGTCAGATGTTCACATTATATGCATTTGTGTATATTTTTCTATCGGGTCAATAATTTACACCTTTTATCATCATATTGGTGTACCCATTGTACCCTCGCTGTTCACAAGGCTTATTGTAGCTCCGCTGTTCATAAGGCTTATTGTAGCCCCGCTGTTCACAAGGCTTATTGTAGCTCCGCTGTTCACAAGGCTTATTGTAGCCCCGCTGTTCACAAGGCTTACTGTACCCCCGCTGTTCACAAGGCTTATTGTATCCCGCTGTTCACAAGGCTTATTATACCCCCACTGTTCACAAGGCTTATTGTACCCTCGCTGTTCACAAGGCTTATTGCACTCCCGCTGTTCACAAGGCTTATTGTTCCCCCGTTGTTCACAGGGCTTATTGTACCCCCGCTGTTCACAAGGCTTATTGTATCCCCTCTGTTCACAAGGCTTATTGTACCCTCGCTGTTCACAAGACTTATTTTACCCCCGCTGTTCACAAGGCTTATTGTACCCTCGCTGTTCACAAGACTTATTTTACCCCCGCTGTTCACAAGGCTTATTGTACCCTCGCTGTTCACAAGGGTTATTGTACCCTCGCTGTTCACAAGGCTTATTGTAGCCCCGCTGTTCACAAGACTTATTTTACCCCCGCTGTTCACAAGGCTTATTGTACCCTCGCTGTTCACAAGGGTTATTGTACCCTCGCTGTTCACAAGACTTATTTTACCCCCGCTGTTCACAAGGCTTATTGTACCCTCGCTGTTCACAAGGGTTATTGTACCCTCGCTGTTCACAAGGGTTATTGTACCCTCGCTGTTCACAAGGGTTATTGTACCCTCGCTGTTCACAAGGCTTATTGTAGCCCCGCTGTTCACAAGGCTTATTGTAGCCCCGCTGTTCACAAGGCTTATTGTAGCCCCGCTGTTCACAAGACTTATTTTACCCCCGCTGTTCACAAGGCTTATTGTACCCTCGCTGTTCACAAGGCTTATTGTACCCTCGCTGTTCACAAGGCTTATTGTACCCCGATGTTCACAAAGGTTATTGTACCCCCGCTGTTCACAAGGCTTATTGTACCCCGATGTTCACAAGGGTTTTTGTACCCCCGCTGTTCACAAGGCTTATTGTACCCCGATGTTCACAAGGCTTATTGTACCCCCGATGTTCACAAGGCTTATTGTACCCCCGATGTTCACAAGGCTTATTGTACCCCCGATGTTCACAAGGCTTATTGTACCCCCGATGTTCACAAGGCTTATTGTACCCCCGATGTTCACAAGGCTTATTGTACCCCCGATGTTCACAAGGCTTATTGTACCCCCGCTGTTCACAAGGCTTGTTGTACCCCCGATGTTCACAAGGCTTATTGTACCCCCGATGTTCACAAGGCTTATTGTACCCCCGATGTTCACAAGGCTTATTGTACCCCCGATGTTCACAAGGCTTATTGTACCCCCGCTGTTCACAAGGCTTATTGTACCCCCGATGTTCACAAGGCTTATTGTACCCCCGATGTTCACAAGGCTTATTGTACCCCCGATGTTCACAAGGCTTATTGTACCCCCGATGTTCACAAGGCTTATTGTACCCCCGATGTTCACAAGGCTTATTGTACCCCCGATGTTCACAAGGCTTATTGTACCCCCGATGTTCGCAAGGCTTATTGTACCCCCGATGTTCACAAGGCTTATTGTACCCCCGATGTTCACAAGGCTTATTGTACCCCCGATGTTCACAAGGCTTATTGTACCCCCGATGTTCACAAGGCTTATTGTACCCCCGATGTTCACAAGGCTTATTGTACCCCCGATGTTCACAAGGCTTATTGTACCCCCGCTGTTCACAAGGCTTATTGTACCCCCGATGTTCACAAGGCTTATTGTACCCCCGATGTTCACAAGGCTTATTGTACCCCCGATGTTCACAAGGCTTATTGTACCCCCGATGTTCACAAGGCTTATTGTACCCCCGATGTTCACAAGGCTTATTGTACCCCCGCTGTTCACAAGGCTTATTGTACCCCCGATGTTCACAAGGCTTATTGTACCCCCGATGTTCACAAGGGTTATTGTACCCCCGATGTTCAAAAGGGTTATTGTACCCCCGATGTTCACAAGGGTTATTGTACCCCGATGTTCACAAGGCTTATTGTACCCCCGATGTTCACAAGGCTTATTGTACCCCCGCTGTTCACAAGGCTTATTGTACCCCCGATGTTCACAAGGGTTATTGTACCCCGATGTTCACAAGGGTTATTGTACCCCCGCTGTTCACAAGGGTTATTGTACCCCGATGTTCACAAGGGTTATTGTACCCCCGATGTTCACAAGGCTTATTGTACCCCCGCTGTTCACAAGGCTTATTGTACCCCCGATGTTCACAAGGCTTATTGTACCCCCGATGTTCACAAGGGTTATTGTACCCCCGATGTTCACAAGGCTTATTGTACCCCCGATGTTCACAAGGGTTATTGTACCCCGATGTTCACAAGGCTTATTGTACCCCCGATGTTCACAAGGGTTATTGTACCCCGATGTTCACAAGGCTTATTGTACCCCCGATGTTCACAAGGGTTATTGTACCCCGATGTTCACAAGGGTTATTGTACCCCCGCTGTTCACAAGGCTTATTGTACCCCCGATGTTCACAATGGCTTATTGTAGCCCCGCTGTTCGCAAGGCTTATTGTACCCCCGCTGTTCACAAGGGTTATTGTACCCCGATGTTCACAAGGGTTATTGTACCCCGATGTTCACAAGGGTTATTGTACCCCGATGTTCACAAGGCTTATTGTACCCCCGCTGTTCACAAGGGTTATTGTACCCCGATGTTCACAAGGGTTATTGTACCCGGATGTTCACAAGGGTTATTGTATCCCGATGTTCACAAGGCTTATTTAGTGAGGAGGAGTTTTGAACCAATTCTTGTGATATTATATAGACCTTTTTACAGGCTGTGAGAGTCTGCTCCCTCAGCCTAGTGACCTGACTTTCCTGCTCGCTGTTTGGAACACTTGTGCCAGAGTTTAGCGACACACATGCCTACATAGTGTCTGATGAGTGAGACACAAGTGCAACAGTTGGGTATCTTTAAGACACCTAACTGTTGCACATGTGTCTTAATCATGAACTTCTCGGTATTATATTCCGATTTCAACACACTATCCACAATCTGGAGTATCAAGAATTTCTAAAATATTTCAATAATTTTCTCCCGGCTCGGTCGACAACGCTCTCGCCTCACATCGACTACGTGGCTCGATTCCCGACATAGGTGGCAATTCTGTGTTTGTTTCCTTACACCTACTGTCCATGTTCACCTAGTAGTAAGTAGGTACCTGGATATTAATCGACTGGTGTGGGTGGCATCCTGGGGGGACAAGATTGAAGTACCCCCAATGGAAATAAGACATTCCTCGATGACCCACTGGCTTTCTTGGGTTATCCTGGCTGGCTTACTTTCTGGGTTAAAAATCCAGAGCATATTTGATCTAATCTTAATAAAAAAATTTCTCTTTTCCAAATAAATAAACGTAAGTATTTTGCTAAGCATTATGAATATATTATTCTTCTTTCTTGTTCCCAGTTTCTTAGTTGACATATTTAGTATTTTAGATCTAAATTCTGTCAGCTGGACGTGGTAATCAAGCCGCAGTTCGCTTGTACACTTTTCCTCAATAATACTTTAAGCCTTAAAAAATAAGGATTAAATCGAGCTTTCAGCGTATTGGCACAGAAGTATACGCAGTGTCGCTGTCTGCAAGGTTGGAGAGATATCAGTGCCAGGCACTCTGGGAGATATTAGTGTCAGGCACTCTGGGAGATATTAGTGCCAGGCACTCTGGGAGATATTAGTGCCAGGCACTCTGGGAGATATTAGTGCCAGGCACTCTGGGAGATATTAGTGCCAGGCACTCTGGGAGATATTAGTGCCAGGCACTCTGGGAGATAATAGTGCCAGGCACTTTGGGTATTAAAATATCCAGTAAAGAGAGTGACTTGTTGAAAACTTCTATGAAGTATTTATATCGATTAAAAACTTCTCCAAAACACAGCTCAAAATTAGAAAAATAAATGGAAATTTACCGATCTAACAAGTGTTAGGTATCGGGCAGGTATCGGGCAGGTATCGGGCAGGTATCGGGCAGGACAAAACGACACACAAGGGCAGCGCTTCAGGCTGAGACAAAGTGTTGGATAAAACAAATATTTGCAACTAACGTGACATTATAATTGTGATACATAAGCCCTTTTACCTAACACATTGTCGGTAATTCTACCTTTATTGCTCAGCTAAGAAAATGTACGAAAGCTTTTGAAAGTAATAACTGCACGATAAGTTATGCTTATAGAGGGAATTTCGTCTTAAGTTCATTCTCAAGGACTCTAGTCCCCGGCCATTTTGTATGAAATAGCTAATTTGAGAAGGCAAATTTAAAATAGGGTCGCAGTTGTGGGTTATATCCAGATAAATTATGCGGATCAGGAGTGAAAGTTGGTTGTTAGAGGCGAGAAGGTTATGCTGTCAAATGTTACGTAACTGTTGACAGTTTGAAAGTTGTAGAAAAGGAAATCCATGATTTCACGTGAGGGCCGCATCTGTTCCCTAGTAGGGCCACGTGCGGCCCGCGGGCTGCTGGCCGGGGACCCCTGAAGGGCCACGTGCGGCCCGCGGGCTGCTGGCCGGGGACCCCTGAAGGGCCACGTGCGGCCCGCGGGCTGCAGGCTGGGGACCCCTGAAGGGCCACGTGCGGCCCGCGGGCTGCTGGCCGGGGACCCCTGAAGGGCCACGTGCGGCCCGCGGGCTGAACCGGTCATGGTGTTGTGACTATTATTCTATATTTAAAAATATCAGTCACTTGAAAATTTTGATCACGTTTCAAGAAACCGAAATAAATTTAGAGATTTACCTGAAGTTTCATTTAATCTCTTTAATAGAGATTTAATCTCTATTAAAGAAGTGAAATAATTTCTAGTGGAGGGCAGTGTGTTAACACACTAGTGGAGGGCAGTGTGTTAACACACTAGTGGAGGGCAGTGTGTTAACACACTAGTGGTGGACAGTGTGTTAACACACTAGTGGAGGGCAGTGTGTTAACACACTAGTGGTGGGCAGTGTGTTAACACACTAGTGGAGGGCAGTGTGTTAACACACTAGTGGTGGGCAGTGTGTTAACACACTAGTGGTGGGCAGTGTGTTAACACACTAGTGGTGGGCAGTGTGTTAACACACTAGTGGAGGGCAGTGTGTTAACACACTAGTGGTGGGCAGTGTGTTAACACACTAGTGGTGGGCAGTGTGTTAACACACTAGTGGAGGGCAGTGTGTTAACACACTAGTGGTGGGCAGTGTGTTAACACACTAGTGGTGGGCAGTGTGTTAACACACTAGTGGAGGGCAGTGTGTTAACACACTAGTGGTGGGCAGTGTGTTAACACACTAGTGGTGGGCAGTGTGTTAACACACTAGTGGAGGGCAGTGTGTTAACACACTAGTGGAGGGCAGTGTGTTAACACACTAGTGGAGGGCAGTGTGTTAACACACTAGTGGTGGGCAGTGTGTTAACACACTAGTGGAGGGCAGTGTGTTAACACACTAGTGGTGGGCAGTGTGTTAACACACTAGTGGTGGGCAGTGTGTTAACACACTAGTGGAGGGCAGTGTGTTAACACACTAGTGGAGGGCAGTGTGTTAACACACTAGTGGAGGGCAGTGTGTTAACACACTAGTGGTGGGCAGTGTGTTAACACACTAGTGGAGGGCAGTGTGTTAACACACTAGTGGAGGGCAGTGTGTTAACACACTAGTGGTGGGCAGTGTGTTAACACACTAGTGGAGGGCAGTGTGTTAACACACTAGTGGAGGGCAGTGTGTTAACACACTAGTGGAGGGCAGTGTGTTAACACACTAGTGGTGGGCAGTGTGTTAACACACTAGTGGAGGGCAGTGTGTTAACACACTAGTGGAGGGCAGTGTGTTAACACACTAGTGGAGGGCAGTGTGTTAACACACTAGTGGAGGGCAGTGTGTTAACACACTAGTGGAGGGCAGTGTGTTAACACACTAGTGGTGGGCAGTGTGTTAACACACTAGTGGAGGGCAGTGTGTTAACACACTAGTGGAGGGCAGTGTGTTAACACACTAGTGGAGGGCAGTGTGTTAACACACTAGTGGAGGGCAGTGTGTTAACTCACTAGTGGAGGGCAGTGTGTTAACACACTAGTGGTGGGCAGTGTGTTAACACACTAGTGGAGGGCAGTGTGTTAACACACTAGCGGTTTATTTTATTCAGACTGAATACATCACCAGTTTGCTTTTATCCTATTCTACGTGATAATTACACAATTGGAATAAAACCTAGCAATGCTTCACTGTCTAGATTCGATCACACAGGATGGAGCCCGTCCTGGGTGATGAAATGTGTCAACCTGAGTTGGGAGACCTCAGTAGGGCAATGATAATATCACCAAGCATTCCAGCCAGGGTACGTCAGCTACTGGAACTTCAAGAGGTTTCTTTTCCAGCATAACTGAAGTTACGATCACATGGGAATTACCATCTTTAAAGATTGCTAGTTGTGGTGTGTTAATATGAAGGGCAGTCCTTGGCGCACTAGTTGAGGGCTTTATGGTGAGCGGTAAGTAAGTAAGTAAGTTTATTCAGGTATACACAAATACAGTTACATAGAATTATCATACATAGCAGCATATGCGGTGTGTTGCTGGTGTAGTGGTGTGTTGCTGGTGTAGTGGTGTGTTGCTGGTGTAGTGGTGTGTTGCTGGTGTAGTGGTGTGTTGCTGGTGTAGTGGTGCGTTGCTGGTGTAGTGGTGTATCTGCTATAGTACACCTAACCTCTTGTGTTACACCTTCACTGTAAGTTTTCACTGCCATCACTAGTACAAAACAATATTTTTTCGTGAAGAAATACTCGTCTAGACTTTTCAAGATCGATATTTCCGTCATTCGTACTTGGCTTTAAGATCTATCGACCTCACAGTGTCATTCGGGGCGGAAGCTTCCTAGTTGCTTCCGCACGACGCCAGTGGAAATAAGTAACTTTGGATAACTTTCTTTGGGTTATCTTCGGTAATTAACACACGTTACTAGGAGAGTAATGTCTCATATAGTTAAAACTGGTGTACCTCTTTTTGTAAGCTCATCCTGCCATTAATGTTCATTAAAATAACTCTGTTTATTTTATTTTCACACAGTTGGATTGCTTATCTGTTTTAATTTATAAGGTTATAATCATGACTGATTACTGTTGTAAATTACAACAAGGCTTTAAATATTAAAATATTACACGTTCTCAATGGAAATAAGTCACTTCGATTTTCATTGTTATCCTGGGTAATTTACACATGTTACTATGTAAGATAATTTGTGTCCCTGTGCCTAAATAAACTCAATGTTAGAGCTACCGCTGACGGTGGATATATTTATATTGTGTGAGAATGTATTATTTGACGGAAGATTAAGATACTTGAATATATATCTAAAGAATGTATTCATCTTATGGTTGGTTTGGGAGTTAATGATGTCCGTCTTAAAAAAGAAATCATCAGATTAATAGAAGTGAAGACTGAGAAGAAAGTCTGGGAGGTGCTGCCACCTGTGAGCCGAGCGCAACACTAATTCTTCTGGCAGCTTTCTCACTGTAACAGCTGCTTAATTTGTTCAGGTGTTTATTTCCCCCTTTTGTTGTTATTATGGCACCTTTATGTACATGCACGAACACTTATATATTAGCATGCACGTATGTACACACGCATGTACAGGCGCGTACGATTAACAGACTGACGCACGTAAATACACAAACACACGCACACACACACACACACATACACATACACACATACACACACACACACACAAAAACACACACACACACACACACACACACACACACACACACACACACACACACACACACACACACACACACACACACACACACACACACATACACACGTGGAAGACCAGAATGATCCCTTGGTTTACCCGAAGGTGTAGGGAGGCAAAAAACTAAGTGCACTAGAGAATGGAAAAAGTACAGAAGGCAAAGGACTTAGGACAATAAAGAGATTTAGTCGACGAGCCAGAAACGAGTATGAACAGGTAAGGAGGGAGGCCCAGCGGCAGTACGAAAACGACATAGCATCGAAAGTCAAGTCTGACCCACATCAGGAGGAAGACAACAATCAAGGACCAGGTAATCAGGCTGAGGAAAGAAGGTGGAGAGCTCACAAGAAACGACCAAGAAGTATGTAAGGAGCTCAACACGAGATTTCAGGAAGTATTTACGGTGGAGGCAGAAGGGACATTGGGAAGACAGAACAGTGGGGTACACCAACAAGGGATATACCAACAAGTGTTGGATGAAACGCACACAACCGAGGAGGAGGTGAAGACGCTCCTTAGTGACCTTGATACCTCAAAGGCGGTGTGACCGGACATCTCTCCCTGGGTCCTTAGAGAGGGAGCAGAGACACTCTGTGTGCCACTAACCACAATCTTCAACACATCCCTTGAAACTGGACAACTACCTGAGGTATGGAAGACAGCAAATGTAATCCCCATCTTTAAGCCATCTTTAAGAAAGGAGACGGAAAAGAGGCACTAAACTACAGACCAGTGTCACTGACGTGTATAGTATGCAAAGTCATGGAGAAGATTATCAGGAGGAGAGTGGTGGAGCACCTGGAACGGAACAAGGATATAAACGACACTCCCTACCCCGGGTTATCCTGGGTGGCTAATCCTCCCTACCCCAGGTTATCCTGGGTGACTAACCCTCCCTACCCCGGTTTATCCAGGGTGGCTTACCCTCCCTACCCCGGGTTATCCTGGGTGCCTAACACTCCCTACTCTAGGTTATCTTGGGTGGCTAACACTCCCTACCCAGGGTTATCCTGAGTGACTAACCCTCCCTACCCTAGGTTATCCTGGGTGATTAACACTCCTTACCCCGGGTTATCCTAGGTGGCTAACACTCCCTACCCCGGGTTATCCTAGGTGGCTAACACTCCCTACCCCTGGTTACCCTAGGTGGCTAACACTCCCTCCCCCAGGTTATCCTGGGTGGCTAACTTAAACCTATTAGATACACTGTATCCATAAGACGCATCAGCCATTGAAGGTGAAGTCGTTGGGAAGACGTGGATTCATTTTATAATAAATAATTACATAGTAAAAATAAATTGACAGCTGCACCCTTTAGACTTACGAAATTGTAATAACACAACTACAAACAAATCGGGGTAAGGGTTGGGGTTTGAACCCATGGCAAGTGAGTCCAAAAAACTAAGAGGCCAGTAGTATGTTAACCACGGGACCAGGTGGCTCTCATAAGAGTCATCCAGCTAGGTATATTTCTTTACACCATTGTGTTCCAGCCCCACCCGTTACATGATTTTTTTTTGCACCTTCTCATAACAATCCTAACACAATACGTATTGTACATCAGTGTTGAAAGTTTGAAGTCGATCATAAGATTCATTTGGAACAAGAGGACTCCTGCACGTGGCAATAGTTGCACGATCCTTTTCTCTGTGGCACTACACCAGCGATGACAATCTGAAGCCATTCGGTTGCTTTCAAGTTATAAATGAAAATTTTGGAGTGAGAAACAATAGGTCACCAATTAAAGTTAGCTTTTCGAGACAATTCAAAAACACAGAATATAACACAAGCCATAAAACAGATGAAGTCTGAAGTTTCAGACATGGATTCCTGACGAGCATCTTATGCAAAGTGAAACACATATGAAGGAAGGAAAAAAGATTGGTTTAACACCCTTTGAGAATAATATTCGTTATGGGCAATCAACGTGTGATTAGATATTGCAAACACTGCATCACAAACCTACATGGATGGACTTCTGGAGGCTTGGAGCAGTGCTCGTGCTGTGTAGGCCTTGGGACCTGTGGCTAGTGTGTGACTGAGGTCCTGTGATAAACTGTCCTCTGAACTATATTGTTGATGACCACTAAACAGACTCAACAGTGGGGTGCGGGGGGGTCATATTGAATACTGTAAAATTGTTTAAGGCTTTGGTCAGTGTGCTCCACAAGAGAAGCATCAGGAAGCTGAAAGTAGAAGCAGCTACCATAACACGAGTGCTTCAAGAGTGCTTCCGGGAAACGTCTCTCAGAAATCACTTCTAGGATCTATATTCTTTTTGATTTGGGTAAAAAAAAAACTAACAAAGAACAGATTCCTAAAAGCCGCTAATCACCGAACACTCACTAATGAAGACAATGACAAGAAACTGCAAGAATAAGAGATAACTGAGATATAAAACAGATAACTGAGTATAAAATACAAAGTGCAGCAACCTAATGCATCGGACACAAAACCTGGATGTAGATATTTTTTTCAAACTTAATATGACTCTTTAAAACAATATTACATGAGTGGCATATGCAAGGTTGTCAAAAGTAAGAACTCGTTTCAGGAACCTAAACGAGGAAATATTCATGTTGGAATATACAACATAAAGCAGTCAGTCATGTTGGAGTAAATATATAACTTAATATTTAAGAACTGAACATTAATTATTTTTCTCTTATTTATAACACACACACATACACACACACACACACACACACACACACACACACACACACACACACACACACACACACACACACACACACACACACACACACACACACACACACAGAGTAAATGAAATGATGGAATACGTAACAACAAAATGCAAGGAGGCAGAGGAAAGGTTTGTTCCCCAAGGCAATAGAAATAATTGGAAGATCAAAGCGAGTCCTTGGTTTACCCGAAGGTGTAGGGAGGCAAAAGCTAAGTGCACTAGAGAATAGAAAAGGTACAGGAGGCAAAGGACCTGGAAAATAAAGAGATTAGTCGAAGAGCCAGAATCAAGTATGCACAGTTAAGGAGGGAGGCCCAGCGACAGTTCGAAAACGACATAACATCGAAAGCTAAGTCTGATCCGAAACTGCTGTTTAGCCACATTAGGAGGAAGACAACAGTCAAAGACCAGGTGATCAAGCTGAGGAAAGAAGGTGGGGAACTCGCCAGAAACGATCAAGAGGTATGTGAGGAGCTCAACAGGAGATTTAAGGGAGTATTTACAGTGGAGACAGGAAGGCCTCTGGGTGGACAGAATAGAGGGGGACACCAACAAGGAATATGCCAACAAGTGTTAGATGACATACACACAACTGAGAAGGAGGTGAAGAAGCTGCTAAGAGACCTTGATACTTCAAAGACAATGGGACCAGACAACATCTCCCCATGGGTCCTTAGAGAGGGAGCAGAAATGCTGTGTATGCCACTAACCACAATCTTCAACACATCCCTCATCAGTTCTATGATTCACCTCATCCTTCATAGCCCCATCTCCTGACACGTCCACTTCTAAATAACTGAATGCATTCACCTCCTCCATACTTTCTCCCTCCAATCTGATATCCAGTCTTTCACCACCTAATATTTTTGTTATCCTCATCACCTTAATGTTTCCTATATTCACTTTTAATTTTCTTCTTTTACATACCCTACCAAATTCATCCACCAACCTCTGCAACTTCTCTTCAGAATCTCCCAAAAGCACAGTGTCATAAGCAAAGAACAACCGTGACAACTCCCACTTTGTGTTTGATTCACTATCTTTTAACCCTACACCTCTTGCCAAGATCCGCGCATTCATTTCTCTTACAACCCCATCTATAAATATATTGAGCAACCACGGTGACATCACACATCTTTGTCTAACGCCTAATTTTACTGGGAAATAATCTTCCTCTCTCCTACATACTCTAACTTGAACCTCACTATCCTCGTAAAAACTTTTCACTGCTTTCAGTAACCTATCTCCTATACCATACACTTGCAACATCTGCCACACTGATCCCTATCCACCCTGTCATTCATATATATATATATATATATATATATATATATATATATATATATATATATATATATATATATAGATATATATGTAAACACTGATCTCTTGCTGAAGGAGACTCGAACCTACGAACCTTGGAACAAGGTACGCAGTGCTTTACCAATCTACCCACACTGGACAATACCTTGGAGTCCAGCTTGCGCTAGACTTTGATCCAAGGCAGCCAGCTTTCAGGGAGAAGGCTTACAGCTTTTCATCTCATTCCCTGCATGCATCAGCCTTACTAGAGATATTAACAATGCAAGGAATTCGCAAGAGCAGGCGAAATATACACAAACACTGATCTTTGGCTGAAGGAGACTCGAACCTACGAACTTTGGAACAAGATATTGTCCAGTGTGGGTAGATTGGTAAAACACTGCGTACCTTGTTCCAAGGTTCGTAGGTTCGAGTCTCCTTCAGCCAGAGATCAGTGTTTGTGTATATTTCGCCTGCTCTTGCGAATTCCTTATATATATATATATATATATATATATATATATATATATATATATATATATATATATATATATATATATATATATATATATATATATATATATATATATATATATATATATATATATATATATATATATATATATATATATATAAAATAGCAACGCTCATCTTGCCATATAAGACAAGCGAAAATTTGTGTATGCAATAATTTCGCCAAAATCATTCTGAACCTAACGAAAAAAATATATTTCACTGTGTTTGTTTAGTATTAAATTATTGTAAACAAATCTTAAATATGTTTAGTTGGGTTAGGCTAAAATAAATTGCGCTTGTTATAATAAGGTTAGGTAAGTTTTCTAAGTTCCTTTTGGTGCAAAATTCTAAATTTTTACATCAACATTAATGAAAAAAATATATCTTTAAACGTATAAGAGAAAATTTTAGAAAGGACTTAATTTTAAATGAGTTCTTGCTAATTCACCAGTTTTACATATTCGGCACGACACACACACACACACACACACACACACACACACACACATATATATATATATATATATATATATATATATATATATATATATATATATATATATATATATATATATATATATATATATATGCAAAACAACCTCTGTGAAAGAATAGTTGCTTGGGTCATGTGGACAACACGGACTCTATAAAATGGTCGTTATTACAAGTCATTTTATTTTTTCTACAGTAAAAGTAACAGAAACAGAAATGTAAGAAAACACACATTTAAGTTCAAAGATTCCAATGTAGAAAAAAATATAGAATATGTAAATACGTTGATACATATTTCTGTCACATCAGAAGTATTTCCAGAAATTAAAACAGAAGGAAGTATTGTAATAAAACAGTCGAAAGAGGAGGAGAATTTGGAAAAAAATATTTTCTCGCTCGACAGAGATATAGGTAAGAATGAGTAAAATAAATATTTAAAGAGAATGATGTGACGAGAACGATGTGACGAGAACGATGTGACGAGAACGATGTGACGAGAACGATGTGACGAGAACGATGTGACGAGAACGATGTGACGAGAACGATGTGACGAGAACGATGTGACGAGAACGATGTGACGAGAACGATGTGACGAGAACGATGTGACGAGAACGATGTGACGAGAGCGATGTGACGAGAACGATGTGAAGAGAATTCCATACTCCACTGTTCCCTCCATACTCTACTGTTCCCTCCATACTCCACTGTTCCCTCCATACTCCACTGTTCCCTCCATACTCCACTGTTCCCTCCATACTCCACTGTTCCCTCCATACTCCACTGTCCCCTCCATACTCCACTGTGTCCTCCATACTCCACTGTTCCCTCCATACTCCACTGTCCCCTCCATTCTCCACTGTCCCCTCCATACTCCACTCTCCCCTCCATACTCCACTGTTCCCTCCATACTCCACTGTCCCCTCCATTATCCACTGTCCCCTCCATATTCCACTGTCCCCCCCATAATCCACTGTTCCCTCCATACTCCACTGTCCCCTCCATAATCCACTGTCCCCTCCATACTCCACTGTTCCCTCCATACTCCACTGTTCCCTCCATACTCCACTGTTCCCTCCATACTCCACTGTCCCCTCCATAATCCACTGTCCCCTCCATACTCCACTGTTCCCTCCATACTCCACTGTCCCCTCCATACTCTACTGTCCCCTCCATGCTCCACTGTCCTCTTTATACTCCACTGTCCCCTCCATGCTCCACTGTCCCCTCTATACTCCACTGTCCCCTCCATGCTCCACTGTTCCCTCCATACTCCACTGTCCCCTCTATACTCCACTGTCCCCTCCATACTCCACTGTCCCCTCCATACTCAACTGTCCCCTCCATACTCCACTGTCCCCTCCAAACTCCACTGTTCCCTCCATACTCCACTGTTCGCTCCATACTCCACTGTCCCCTCAATACTCCACTGTCCACTCCATACTCCACTGTCCCCTCCATACTCCACTGTTTCCTCCATACTCCACTGTCCCTTCCATACTCCACTGTCCCCTCCATACTCTACTGTCCCCTCCATACTCCACTGTCCCCTCTATACTCCACTGTCCCCTCCATACCTTCCTCCACTGTCCCCTCCATACCTTCCTCCACTGTCTCCTCCATACCTTCCTTCACTGTCCCCTCCATACCTCCCTCCACTGTCCCCTCCATACCTTCCTCCACTGTCCCCTCCATACCTTCCTCCACTGTCCCCTCCATACCTTCCTCCACTGTCCCCTCCATACCTTCCTCCACTGTCCCCTCCATACCTTCCTCCATTGTCTCCTCCATACCTCCCTCCACCTACTCTCCATACCTTCCTCCACTGTCCCCTCCATACCTTCCTCCACTGTCACCTCCATACCTTCCTCCACTGTCTCCTCCATACCTTCCTTGTCTGTCTCCTCCATACTTTCTCCATTCTCTCCATACCTCCCTCCACTGTCCCCTTCATACCTCCCTCCAGTGTCCCCTCCACACCTCCCTCCACACCTCCCTCCACACCTCCCTGCACACTTCCCTCCACGCTTCCCCCCACAATTCTTTTCACACTTTCCTCTCCACTTCACACTTCCTTCAACACTTCCCTCCACACTCCTGTCCATATTTCCCCTCCACAATTCCCTCCACAGTTCCCTCCACACTCCCCTCCACACTTCACACTTCCCTCTACACTCCTCTGCACACTTCCCTCCGCACTCCCCTCCACACTTCACACTGTACACTTCACACTTCCCTCAACACTTCCCTCCACACTCCACACTCCACACCTCCCTTCACATTTCCCTCCACACTCCTCTGCACATTCCCCTCCACAATTCCCTCCACACTTCCCTCTACACTCCTCTGCACACTTCCATCTACACTTCCCTCCATACCTCCCTCCACATTTTCCTCTACACTTCCCTCCCATTTCTCTCCACACTTCCTCTACTCTCCCCTCCACACCTCCCTCCACTGTCCCCTCCACTGTTTCCTCCACACTTCCCTCCACATTTCCCTCCACATTTCCCTCCACACTTCCCTTCACACCTCCCTTCACACTTTCCTCCAGACCTTCCTCCACACTTCCCTCCACACCTTCCTTCACATTTCCCTCCTCACCTTCCTACACACTTCCCTCCACAGTTCTCTCCACATTTCCCTCCACACTTCCCTCCACACTTCTCTCCACACTTCCCTCCACACTTCCCTCCACGTCTTCCTCCACATCTTCCTCCACACTTCCCTCCACACTTCCCTCCATACTTCCCTCCACACTTTCCTCCACACCTCCCTCCACACTTCCCTCCACACTTCCCTCCACACTTCCCTTCACACTTCTTTCCACACTTCCCTCCACACTTCCCTACACACTTCTCTCCACACCTCCCTCCACACTTCCCTCCACACTTCCCTACACACTTCCCTCCACACTTCCCTCCACACCTCCCTCCACACCTCCCTCCACACTTCCCTCCACACTTCCCTCCACACTTCCCTCCACACTACCCTCCACACTTCTCTCCACACTTCCCTCGAGACTTCCCTCGAGACTTCCCTCCAGACTTCCCTCCAAACTTCCCTCCAGACTTCCCTCCAGACTTCCCTCCAGACTTCCCTCCACACTTCCCTCCACACTTCCCTCCACGTCTTCCACACTTCCCTCCACACTTCCCTCCACACTTCCCTCTACATCTTCCTCCACACTTCCCTCCACACTTCCCTCCACACTTCCCTCCCCACTTCCCTCCACATCTTCCTCTACACTTCCCTCCACAGTTCCCTCCACACTTCCCTCCACACTTCCCTCCACACTTCCCTCCACACTTCCCTCCACATCTTCCTCCACACCTCCCTCCACACTTCCCTCCACACTTCCCTCCACACCTCCCTCCACACTTCCCTCCACACTTCCCTCCACATCTTCCTCCACTCTTCCCTCCACACTTCCCTCCACACTTCTTTCCACACTTCCCTCCACACTTCCCTCCACACTTCCCTCCACACTTCCCTCCACACTTCCCTCCACACTTCCCTCCACACTTCCCTCCACATCTTCCTCTACACTTCCCTCCACACTTCCCTCCACACTTCCCTCCACACTTCCCTCCACACTTCCCTCCACACTTCCCTCCACACTTCCCTCCACATCTTCCTCCACACTTCCCTCCACACTTCCCTCCACACTTCCCTCCACACCTCCCTCCACACTTCCCTCCACACTTCCCTCCACATCTTCCTCCACTCTTCCCTCCACACTTCCCTCCACACTTCTTTCCACACTTCCCTCCACACTTCCCTCCACACTTCCCTGCACACTTCCCTCCACACTTCCCTCCACACTTCAAAGCTCACAATTTTAGGGAAGGTTGACGTTAAGGTCAGAATAATCAGAAAAACTAATTTTTTTGCGAGAAGCTAAATTTTGAACAAAATTTTGAACAAATTTTTGAACAAAATTTTGAGCTAAATTTTGAGCTAAATTTTGAACAAAATGTTGAACAAAATTTTGAACAAAATGTTGAACAAAATTTTGAACAAAATTTTGAACAAAATTTTGAGCTAAATTTTGAGCTAAATTTTGAACAAAATTTTGAACAAAATTTTTAAAAAAATTTTGAACAAAATAGTTACAGACTGACGTGATACAACTGGATAAAAGAATAACCCAAAGAAAAAAAAAGAAAAAACCAGGAATCTGTATCAGAGAAAAATTCTGATGTGAGAGAATAATTAAAATCTGCAATGTTCCTGTCATGACTTTTTTGTTTTGTAAAGAAAATTTAGTTTATTATCAGTGGTCTGCTTATCTAAAATTGTCACACTATGGTATAAGAGGGCACTCCCTCAACTACCTCAAGTCTTACCTCAGCAACAGAAGCCAATATGTGTACGCAAATGGGGCAAACTCTTCTGCACAACCAATTACAGTTGGTGTCCCACAGGGAAGTGTCCTTGGCCCTCTTCTCTTTCTCCTATACATAAATGACCTTCCAAATGCTTCGCAATTACTCAAACCCACACTATTTGCAGATGACACTACATACGTCTTCTCTCACCCGAGCCCAGTCACGCTAGCCAATACTGTAAATACCGAATTACAGAAAATATCTACCTGGATGAGGACTAACAAACTTACACTAAACATTGACAAAACCTACTTCATTCAGTTTGGTAACAGAGCTACAGATGTCCCTCTTAACATAATGATAAATGGATCACCTATCACAAAACTAACAGAGGGAAAATTCTTAGGAATCCACCTTGATAATAGACTCAAATTTCATACACATATACATCAAATTTCTAAGAAAATTTCCAAGACTGTAGGCATACTATCGAAGATACGGTACTATGTTCCACAGTCAGCCCTCCTGGCCCTATATCACTCTCTTATTTACCCCTATCTCACCTATGGAATTTGTGCATGGGGCTCAACAACAATTAACCATCTCAGACCACTAATTACCCAACAAAAGGCTGCAGTTAGAATGATAACAAATTCTCACTACAGGCAGCACACTCCACCAATATTCAATACACTAAACCTACTCACCATACAAAACATCCATACTTATTACTGCACCTATTACATACATAGAACACTTAACTCTGATATTAACCCTCCCCTCAAACATCTCCTTGCCAACCTCAACAGAACACATGACCATAACACAAGGCACAGATCACTCTTTGATGTTCCTCGTGTCCATCTCACACTATGCAAAAACTCAATGCACATAAAAGGCCCTAAAATCTGGAATTCATTACCTGTAAATATAAAAGAAACACAACCTGTTTATAAATTCAAGTCTCTTCTCAAAGATTACTTACTCACCCAAAACCAAATAAATACTGAATAACTGAACATTATAAATTGTATATCTTAAATGTTTCTCACAATTATATCACATAAATGTTAAACCTAAAACCCAATCTAACTTTATTATTTTTTAAATACACTACCTAACAGAATCACTACCTAACTGAATGCAACCATATGACCTGTCTTTGTAATACTCACTTGTGCTTTATAGTTATCTGTTTACATTAATGTTTTATCACTGATTTCATCATTGCTTAGTAGCAGCGCTGTATAGTCCTTGTGGCTTAGCGCTTCTTTTTGATTATAATAATAATAATAATCATTGCTTAGTTAATCTTAAGTTAATTTTAAGCCAGCCCGTAATGCTATGCATAGTATAAGTGGCTTTGGCATACTGCTCTTATGTGTATTTTTTTTGTACCTCTGTATGTGTGCACAAATTGGAAATAAATAAATAAATAAATAAATAAATCTATTCCATATGAAATTTGGTTTAAAAAAGACATGCGAGAAAGTACTTATGTGTCTTAGTAAAACAGATTTTGGGTATCAAATACCATTGTTTAATACCATGTAATATATAGTGGAAGCGAAACCTAGCTTGATTTCCTTCTATAACAAGAGTTGGATTTTCTATATCGTAATGAAATCACCTTGATTTGGGAGACTTCAGTAAGGTTAATGGGATATTGTAAATATACAAGACATTCAGAGGTTTAATTCCTGTTGAGTTGGAGTTAGATTTACTTGGTAATTTAACCTCTCTCAGAATGGAGTACTGTACTAACAGGTCAAGTGTGCATCGCTCGACCAGTGATGCTTCGAAATGTGTGTAGACACTCTCCATTGCTTCACCTTCTGTTGGGTCTCAGAACGGTGGTACATAACTATAAAACAAGACTGAACGAGATGCATTTCAAGTGTCAGGAAATATACTCAGAGAGTGAGAGAGAGAGAGAGAGAGAGAGAGAGAGAGAGAGAGAGAGAGAGAGAGAGAGAGAGAGAGAGAGAGAGAGAGAGAGAGAGAGAGAGAGAGGGTAAATCATCTACTCCTGATAAATTAGACACATGTGGAACACTTGGGTATCTTTATCGTGGAAACGTTTCGCTACAGTGGATTCATCAGTGCAATACAAAGAAGACAGATGGACTGATTACGTCGACTCCAGGCTGAGGAACTGATTACCCCAATCTCCTTCTGATATTCAGGGTTCGATTCTCGGCAAGGGTAGAAACATTGGGCGTGTTTCCTTACACCGGTTGTCTCTGTTCACCCATCACTAAAGTGGGTACCTGGGTGTAAGTCGACCGGTGTGGGTTGCATCCACGAAATGCTCTGCATGACAAGCGGCTTTCTATATAGTAGTATGTCATTGATGTCAGCTATGGTCTGTATACCTTGTACATGTACTGGTAGAAATAAAGATATTGTTATTATTATTATTATTATTATTATTATTATTATTATTATTATTATTATTATTATTATTATTGAGAAATGGCATTACCAGTTAAGTTTAAAGAGTTTGTACGTAACTTAGAAAGACAGCTCATCGCCTGCACAGCCGCCCCTGCAGACGAGGTCTAGAAGCTGTCGACTCATCTCTCAACGGGCTGTAAAGAGTTATAATTTGTAAGATTATAAATTACCCCTAGGGGGTGTTATGTCAGCATATTTCATTCACTGATGGCTGACAGACTTACTTGTTTGGACTTAAAAGTCCGCACCTCACCGGGGTTTATGATAAGTGACTAACTCACGACTTTATACTCAACTGCACAGTCAATAGTAGTACATCACGAGTTAGAACACTTACCTGGGTATATGTATCTGACCCGTAATTACGCCCGGATATCCGTTGAGTTGATTGAAGAATAGTGTTCTTTGAAGAATGTCGCACTGCACTCTGTTGGATCGCAACACTCGTTGTTACACTGTTCATCAACAATTGTTCACACAATATCACTAAGAAGTTGATCACACTTCTCTGTAAGTGTTTATCGTGTTTTGTGAGACACTTTGTCCACACTAACGCACAGATCAGTGTTCTTTGTTGGTTATCCTGGCGTCAGTGTCACTCTCAGTAGAGTCAAAAGTAATCTGAAGACGCCACAGCGCCCCACGCCGTTGCTCCCCTAGCACAAAAAAAAGCTGACCTAGTACTTTTTGCTTCCTTGCCACTTCCTCGATGAAGCAAAGCAGAATGTTTGATTCTTGCTGTCTTAAGCATAGACAACAATGTCCACTATCTTTACTATGGTAATAAAGTGGGAGCAGGATTTTCCTTAATTGTCCTGCTAAAGTAAGAGATGTACTGTCTCTTATAAAAATACACTTTGCAACACTGGACTGCAAGGAGCAGAGGTCATTTGACCACGCATACTCGTACAGCATCTGTGATCAATTACTCACTGTAGCAGTAAACAAGATATTTGTCCCTTCTGAGAGGGCTGGGCCCCTCAGGGCTGAAAGGGGCTGAAGGGGCTGAAGGGGGCTGATACCCCCCTCCTGGAGAAAATTTCTCCACAATTATTATTATTACCATCATCATTATTACTATTGCTATTATTATTCACTGTTCGTCTATGTATTGGACTGATGAAGTTACTGTGTAGCGAAATGTTTCCGCAATACAGATACCCAAGTGTTGCACGTGTGTCTAATTTATCAACTTGTCAGATCTCCGAACCATCTGTCTACACCATCTGCTGTAGAGAGGCACACGTACACATCCATCTTGATTCAGCACAGCACTTATTCAAGGCCAATATCGAAATATGAAGCGCATCCTTGGAGATAACACTCTATCAGGCGTACAAGGCAGCTTAGGTGCAGAGGTCTGCTAAAAGCCTGTTATAGGAAATACATTGATCGAACTATAATGCAAGGTTATGTGTGTTTCAGATCTCTGTTAGAGGAAGACTCAAGAGATATGATGACAGCATTAAAGATTCTTGGTGGGAAATATAAGAAGAGAAACTTGTTGTTTTCAAGGTACAGAAGCATTGGAAGAGAACTGACATGTAACCTGAACGGTGGAACAATTTACTAAGAAAATAACGCATTGCAATCAATTCTTTCACTGCTACTGCACGCGTTACTGAACTTCTATATTACTACTACCACCATCACTACTACTACTGTTACTGCTACCACCAATACTACTGCTACCACCACCACCACCACCACTACTGTTACTGTTATTACCCTCACCACTACTACTGCTACTACCACCACCACCACCACCACCACTGCTACTACTGTTACTGCCACCACCACCTCTACTGCTACTGTTACTAACACCACCACCCCCACTACTACTGTTACTGCCCCGGCCACCATTACTGCTACTGTTACTACTACCACCACCACCACTACTACTACTGTTACTTCCACCACTACCACTACTACTGTTACTACCATCACCACCACTACTGCTACTGTTACTACCACCACTGCTACTGCTACTGTTACTACCAGCACCACCACTACTGCTACTGTTACTAACACCAAGACCACCACTACTACTACTGTTACTACCACCATCACCACTACTGCTACTGTTACTACCACTAACACCACTACTGCTACTGTTACTACCACCACCACTGCTACTGTTACTACCACCACCACCATTACTGCTACTGTTACTAACACCACCACTACCACCACTACTGCTATTGTTACTACCACCACCACCACAACTACTGCTACTGTTACTACCACCACCACCAATGCTACTGTTACTACCACCACCACCATTACTGCTACTGTTACTAACACCACCACTACCACCACTACTGCTATTGTTACTACCACCACCACCACCACCACCACTACTGCTACTGTTACAAACACCACGACCACCACTACCACCACTACTGCTATTGTTACTACCACCACTACTGCTACTGTTACAAACACCACCACCACCACTACCACCACTACTGCTACTGTTACTACCACCACCACCACCACTACTGCTACTGTTACTACCTCTCTTCCTGTTAGCACTGTTGATACTATTGCTACTTCAGCTAATTCTACATCGACCACCATCACCACCACTACTACTACTGCTGCTACTACTATTTCATCTACTACTACAACAACTACTACTACTACTAATGCTACTCCATTCTTCCCCTCTTTCACCGGCTCATATCGTATTTTCATAAGACCTTCTCTACGATAGTCCAAGGCAAACTCAAACTTCGTCATTTGGTTCCTCTCCTGATTGAGCATTTATGGTGAACCCTACTGGATAAATCGACAGTTTGTTGTAAGTTAAAATAAGTTAAAAGTTATAAGTTAAATTAATGTTTACATTAACATTAAGATTCTTTATTTCAGGATGATACAATGTTTACTCAGAGGTGAATGATATTTAGGCGTTTATGCAGAGCATTTTGGGCAAACTTAAGGCAATCTCAAGATTAATAAAGCAGTGACTAATTAAGTGCTTATGTATATAGTCTCTTAGGTGATCGTACAAAATTAGGAGTTACAATGAATACAAGTGAACTGAATATGCTGTTAGGATATGTTATATGGCTTTCATCGAGTTTAATTATTTTAAGAATTACAGGTTTGATTATGATTATAGTTAATGAGGATTCTAGCATATTAACATAATGTGGACACAATAAGTGTTTTAATGGCTTGTGAGGATTACAATTATTGAGAATAAGATATATTTTTTTTCCATATGTTCGTGACCTTAACAATATGGATAAATAGTTTTCACATATTTAGCTGATGTTGGGATTTATTAGGGAAAGAAGATGTTTTTTAACAGTAGTTTTGAATATGCTAGCTGAGACAGTGGCTCTGATTTCCGGCAGGAGTTCCAGATTTTGGGGCCTTTTATGTACATTGAATTTTTACGAAGGTTGAGCCTGACACGGGGTATGCCATAGAGATTTTTGTGCCTAGTATTATGTCTATGGGTCCTGTTGTAACTATCAAGGAAAATGCTTCAGGTCGGGATTAATATTAGAATTTATTATTCTGTATATGTAGGCTGGACAGCAATAGGAGGGAATATTTTGTATAGGATATATATTTAGGTCTTTTTAGAGTGGGTGGGAAGGGGTGTTGTCTAGCAGTGGACTGTTTGATCATTCGTACTGCGGCTTTTGGTCGAGTTATTATTGGACTGAGGTGATTTGCTGTTAAGAAAACCATACCACGAGGAGGATAGAACCCGCGATCACAGTCATAAAACTCCAGACTCGTGAGTTGTGATTTGCTGTTGCTGATCCTTAGGTACAAATAGCGAAGGTGAGGTAGGAGTAGCTCAGTAAATACTGTATGATAACGTATCTTTCAGCAGATGCCAACTGTTTTGGACACTTCTTTATTATGCGTTGTCTGTGGGTGTTCGATATCAAGTTGCTGTCAAGGTGAAGAACCAGAAATTTTCCCTCATTATGCTTACCAATAAAACTATTGTTAAACATAAAAATTGTATACCTTTCTTATGTAAATGAAATAGTGATCTTGTAGTGACAAACAATAAAAACTGTGAGATAGGGAGCTATTAGAAATATTTAGTCAGTAACAGTTGACATCTGACAAATATGTAATAAGAAAATGAGAGATATGTGAGAAATTACCTGCATGAGGTAAGTGGGACTTAGTCACAGTTGGTCGCGGAACTGTTACTTCCTCGATGCTCACTCCTTCACCACTCTCACAAAAAAGCTTGACATGACATTAAATTAATAATTAACAAATAACCCTCTGTTAGATTAAAATTATGTGGACTGTATGTTATTTTGGTTTGCTTGCTGGGTACACAAAATATAACTATTATTACAATACATGTAATACAATAGTATTATTGGAAAAGAGATTCGTATTACCACTTGCCAATTAATTACTGTGGTTGGATCACACCACAATGTCTACCTAACATATTGAAACCAGCTTGAAATCTAAATGAAAGAACAATGGCGTACTTCCCTGTGTGAGTGATAGTGTAGACTTCGTATTTTTCACCATCCACACATAATTCTGGAGGTCCTACAAATTTCCTGTCCCATTGCTACTTCAATGGGACATTAACACAGGCTCTTATTACAAATTTGGGCCAAAACGTCCAATTATGGCCTCGATGACACCATATTAAATTTCACAATTAGCAGACCAGTGCTCACACATTTACACTATGGCGTCCCCCTTTCTTGTATCACTCCGTGGCCGCTCCGCACCCTTCTTCACGCAAAATTTCTTGAATTGTCAAATCATCATCACATTTTAATACACAATTATTATATTGTTCATATTCACTCATGCTGAATTTAGGAAAATTAAAAATTTTCCACATTGCAGCCAGGGGATGGTCGTTGATAAACTATTTAATTGAAATTATTTTTCTACTCCAATTTGCCTTACGATTTTTACACACATTTATAATTAAAATTATCAGAAAATGGGCTTTGGTATAAAGATAGGATACATTATATATTTAAACAATTCAGCATATCAATACAACCCTAATTTATCTATCATTAAACCTTTTACAAGTTTTTCTTATAATAACAATTTAATTTCATCTCCATAGATTCCTTCTTGCGCTCTCTGAATCCAGTATTTCAGAGGATGTGAAAAATTGAATGAAATATTAATTTTGTTTATAAATTTAAACACTAGCAATGTTACATTAATTAGTTTGGGTAAGGAAGAATACCTATTAATATCAATGGCTAATGAGGGACAAATTATAGGAGCGATGGTCACAGTAATTTCAGCAGGTGCAGTATGTTCCTTTTATAAAGGCCAATTAATTTTGTTTACCAACCAACTCGGTCCCTTGAATCATGATACAGTATTCGCAAATTTATCATAAGTCAAGCCTCGTGCCAAGAAATCAGCTGGATTCTTGTCACGAGGTATATGATTAAATGTTAATAAATGTTGACCCAAACATTTATATTTCTCTTGCATTTGATTAATTTCAACTTCTCAGTGTTGAACGTACACAATCTTACTGTTACTATTACGAATCCGTTGTAAGGACACCTCATTACACTGTTCAACAATTTTTAAAATGTTAATTCTTATGTAATTTCATGTCCTAAATCCAAATATCACCTTGAAAAATGCTTATTGGCTATAGATTTAAAGATACGAGACATGTAATATTTGATTATTTTATTATAACATATGTGTTAATCCTTTATATATATATATATATATATATATATATATATATATATATATATATATATATATATATATATATATATATATATATATATATATATATATATATATATATATATATATATTGTTACAAAAAACGCGATTCTAAAAGCTTAGAGATCTCCAGTGAATACTAGAAAGGACTGCCCTCCTAGCATCCAGCCTGTTACTGGGTTTTCGTAACAAGTAGTCAGTATCCTTGTCCAGTTATCCATTAGAATTCAGTATGATTCAATAGTGCTTCAGGATTACAACTGGTAGGCTACTAACTAGATAAATTAAAATTTAATAAATTTATTAATTAAGTTGTCTAGGAGTACATCAAATTAAATTAAATTAAATTAATCACAATAATCAGAATAATATTAATCACTTCTCTCGTGTACAGTATTATTGTGCTGAAAGCACATATCACATATATGTCTTAAGTACCGACTGGTACAGTAGCATTTAATAATACAATATACAAATAAGTGTGTGTATGTGTGTAAGTGCTCTAAGTAGCTCGCTATGTCTCACGACTCGAGTAGACTTAAACGAGTGACTGACAAAGTCCTCAAATGAACTAACTTCTTGACCAACTGGCAGTCAGAACAGTCTGCTTGAACAATAAAAAGAATGCTAAGCCCAATAGCAATATAACAAGCAACTGCGACACAGTAGGGACCATCAGCAGATCCTCCACAAAAGTCACAAAACTCCCATACTACTGAATCTAAGTTCAGCATAAGAAAATCCTCGACTGTGATAGTACACAGAAACCAGTACAAGTTAGGTCAGAAGCTACAGCTCAGGACCTGAGTTGTTTAGTGTCTATGCGACACACAACCTCAGTACAACGTCGAAAATCACTAAGTCTAGATAGTGTTCTGTGAACATAGTCCCACATAATCTACAACAATAATGAGACAAGAGACGATCTTCCAACAAGGACCTATAAGGGAGATTTAGGCACGTCTTGTCAAGAATACGTCCAACCACCCAGCGAGTCTAGACCAGACTGAATACTTCAGGCGAGGTGATAGCTCCGTGGACACCTGCAGCTCAGCAACAGAAGCCTGCAGAGAAACGAGCCACAAGCGATAATTACAGTAGTTAGACAATCAAGACTTGAACTTTGAGCACATAAGATATATGTTACATCCTACCTAACAAAAGAAAACTAAGTCAAATAATAATATAAAGTCATATATTTACTATTTAGCTATTATCGCAAATATAAGCAATATAAAATTATATGAAAAGGTAATATACATGTAATATATATAAATAATATAAATTGTAACCCATTCAGGGGTTGCAACAATATATATATATATATATATATATATATATATATATATATATATATATATATATATATATATATATATATATATATATATATATATATTATATATATATATATATATATATATATATATATATATATATATATATATATATATATATATATATATATATATATATATATATATATATATATATATATATATATATATATATATATATAGGATTAACAATAAAATAAAAATTAAAAATAATTTTTTAGGAACTAACATTTTTGAATCGCATTTATGTACATATGACCTATTGTTTTCAAATTAATAATAATAATAATAACAGGAATAATAATATTAATAATAATAATAATAATAATAATAGCAATAATAATAATAATAATAATAATAATAATAATAATAATAATAATAATAATAATAATAGCAATAATAATAATAATAATAATAATAATAATAATAATAATAATAATAATAATAATGCAAAGCATGTAAAACTTTTGAAAATTTCTGCTGTCATTTGATCTTTGCTTCAGTTTCCTCTGAATATCTTGTTTCAAATTCTAATAATATGTTAGTAAACAAAACTGCCACTGAAGCTGTAATAACAAAAAGACTTTCGTAATTTGCTATCTTTATCAGCTATATTTATAAAAAATAATGATATATTTCTGGGTCAGTAACAGAACCTCGACTACTGATTTTATTGTGTTTTAAAATGAAGGTGTAGGCTACAGTTCTTTTTTATTTTTCTGAGAGGCTGTGTTTTGCATTATCCATGTACGTTGATTTGAAGTATAATACTGTCAGATGAAGAATAATAATGGACTCTCTGATATGTACACAACTGGGCTGAATTTCAGTAACATATAAACATGGGACCAAAATAAAGCGAAGTATATTTTGACATATTTTATTATTTATTTATTTTACTGTAAACATATCTGAGTGTTAAAAGGAACATTTCAGTCAGTATTTTCAATTAGGTAAAATTATAATTAATTATGATCCAGAAAAATGTTATTTTTTTTAGCAGTTATGTTTGCAATATTTCAGTATCTGTACTTAGAAAAGTTACTAAAACTACTTCAACTTATGTAAAATTATATTCTAAAGGACTTTTAGTAAATGTAAATTTATTGCAGGATTAACCATTATTTAGTTACCGTCAAAAAACTGATATACTCCAAATCTGCCGAAGATGAACAAAGGTCTTCGAAGATGGATGCCAATAAAAGCATTTAACTGGGAATCTTAAGTATCTAACACATGATTCCATCCAGTCGAAGGACTGAGCTATCTAAAAACTATTTCAGCATTTAAAAATTACTCTGCTGCTGGAGAACAGATCTGAAAGGATTTAAGTGTTTAGGGAAAAAGATCAGGGGAAAAATAGACGTACTGGGAAAGAAGTCTTGACAGTTTACTGATAACTGATGGGAAAAATCCTTTCTTTAAAGCAGTTATTTCTGTCAGTCTTCACAAAGGAAGACAAAAATATTCTAGAAATTGATAATTATACAGAATCTGAAGAAAAAATTAAGTAATATTATAAAACAGCAGACAAATTAAAAGAAAATATCATCGTGTCCTGACACACTGTTTTCGAGGGACTTAAAGACCACAAGTGGGAACATCAGCACAACACCTTAGTATCTATATTAGAAGATTCGCCAACCAGTTTCTTTACCAGTTCAATTCATAAATGATATACAAGACAATGGAAGGTGAGATAATCGGTCGCTCAGCCTAGCAGAACTATACACAAAAGACGGTTGAAGATGAGGTAATCAATCCCTCAGCCAAGTAGCCAGTGTTCAGTTACCTGGAGGTTACCTGGAGGTTATTCCGGGGATCAACGCCCCCGCGGCCCGGTCCATGACCAGGCCTCCCGATGGATCAGTGCCTGATCAACTAGGCTGTTACTGCTGGCCGCACGCTGTCCAACGTACGAGCCACAGCCCGGCTGATCCGGCACTGACTTTAGGTGTCTGTCCAGCTCTCTCTTGAAGGCAGCCAGGGGTTTATTGGCAATTCCCCTAATGCTTGATGGGAGGCTGTTGAACAGTTTTGGGCCCCGGACACTTATGGTGTTTTCCCTTAGTGTACCAATGGTGCCCCTACTTTTTATTGGGGGCATTTTGCATCGCCTGCCCAGTCTTTTACTTTCGTAGGGAGTGATTTCTGTGTGCAGATTTGGGACCATTCCTTCCAAGATTTTCCAAGTGTAGATTATGATATATCTCTCCCTCCTGCGTTCCAACGAGTACAAGTCAAGTGCTTCCAAGCGTTCCCAGTAGTTAAGGTGCTTGACAGAACTTATACGTGCAGTAAAGGATCTCTGTACACTCTCTAGATCTGCGATTTCACCTGCTTTGAATGGAGATGTTAATGTACAGCAGTATTCCAGCCTAGAGAGAACAAGTGATTTGAAAAGGATCATCATGGGCTTGGCATCTCTCGTTTTGAAAGTTCTCATTATCCATCCTATCATTTTCTTTGCACGTGCGATCGTGGCACTGTTGTGATCCTTGAAAGTGAGATCCTCAGACATTACTACTCCCAGGTCCCTTACATTAGTTTTCCGCTCTATTGTATGGCCGGAGTCAGTAGTACACTCTGTTCTAGTTATTATCTCCTCCAGTTTTCCATAACGGAGTAGTTGGAATTTGTCCTCATTGAACATCATATTGTTTACCGTTGCCCATTGGAAAACTTTGTTTATATCTTCTTGGAGATTAACCGCGTCCTCAGCAGATGACAGCCTCATGCAGATCCTAGTATCATCCGCAAAGGATGATACGGTGCTGTGGCGTATATCTCTGTTTATGTCTGATATGAGGATAAGGAATAAGATGGGGGCGAGTACTGTGCCTTGTGGAACAGAGCTCTTCACTATGGCAGCCTCCGATTTAACTCTGTTGACCACTACTCTTTGTGTTCGATTTGTTAGGAAGTTGAAGATCCATCTCCCCACTTTCCCAGTTATTCCTTTAGCACGTATTTTATGGGCTATTACGCCATGATCGCATTTGTCAAATGCTTTTGCAAAGTCTGTGTACATTACATCTGCATTCTGATTTTCTTCCAGTGCATCCAAGGCCATGTCATAGTGATCCAGTAGTTGTGAGAGGCAGGAGCGACCTGCCCTGAACCCATGTTGCCCTGGATTGTGCAGATTTTGGGAATCCAGGTGATTTGCAATCCTGCTTCTTAGCACTCTTTCAAAGATTTTTATGATGTGGGACGTCAGAGCTATTGGTCTATAGTTCTTAGCTAATGCTTTGCTGCCACCTTTATGGAGTGGGGCTATATCCGTTGTTTTAAGTGAATGTGGAATTTCACCCATGTCCAAGCTCCTCCTCCATAGTGTACTTAGGGCACGCGAGAGGGGTTTCTTGCAGTTCTTAATGAAAACAGAGTTCCACGAGTCTGGGCCCGGGGCTGAGTGCATAGGCATGTTGTCAATGGCTTTTTCGAAATCTATCGGAGTTAGGGTAATGTCGGAAATCTGGCATACATTTATGGAGTTTTGAGGCTCATTCATGAAGAAATCATTTGGGTCGTCGATCCTCAGACCGATTAGTGGTTCACTAAACACAGAGTCGTATTGGGATTTCAATATTTCACTCATTTCCTTGTTGTCATCTGTGTAAGTCCCATCCTGTCTGAGTAAGGGCCCAATACTAGATGTGGTATTTGCCTTGTTTTTGGCATATGAAAAGAAATATTTTGAATTTCTTTCAATTTCACTAATAGCTTTAAGCTCCTCCTGCCTCTCCTGGTTCCTGTAAGAGTCATTTAGCTTAAGTTCGATAGTTTCCACTTCCCTGTTCAGCGCCTCCTTTCGTGTATCAGATGTTCTATCACTCCTGAGGAGCTCAGTGACTCTTCGTCGTCTTCTGTAGAGGGAGCGTCTTTTTCTCTCCAGTTTACTCCTGCTCTTCTTCTTTCTTAGGGGAATATGCCTAGAACATGCTTCGGCTACCAGGAAGTTGATCCTTTCAAGGCACTGGTTTGGATCCATGTCATTTAAGACATCTTCCCAACATGTTTCGTTTAGGACATGGTTTACCTGGTCCCAGTTGATGTTCTTGTTGTTGAAGTTATATTTTGTGAAGACACCTTCACAGGTACATGCATTCTGCTGATCAGGACCCCTATGCATGTACGTCTGGACTTCGATTAGGTTGTGATCGGAATTAGTTGTTTTTGATATTCTTATGTCTCTTATCAGGTCCTCATTATTTGTGAAGATAAGGTCAAGTGTGTTTTCTAGTCTTGTTGGCTCCACTATCTGCTGGCTTAAGGTGTGTTTTTTAGCAGAGACTTATTAGCTCATGTGTGTATGACCTTTCATCTGCGCTACCTCCGGGGATTGTTTCAGCTATAACATTATTTGCTACATTCTTCCATTTTGTATGCCTTAGGTTGAAATCACCAATCAGTAAGATGTTTGGGGATGGAGCTGGAAGGTTTTCCAAACAGTTATCAATTTTCAGTAGCTGTTCCTTGAACTGTTGTGAGGTTGCATCTGGTGGCTTGTATACAACCACAATGACTAGGTTTTGGTTCTCGATCTTTATTGATAGAACTTCAACTACCTCATTTGTGGTGTTCAGCAACTCCGTGCAGATAAGGGACTCTTTGACATACAGGCCAACCCCCCCTTGTTGCCTGTTTTTTCTGTCGCATCTAAAAAGGTTGTAACCACTTATCCATATTTCACTGTCAAAGTGATCTTTTGTGTGAGTCTCTGTGAAGGCTGCAAACATTGCATTAGACTCCTCTAGAAGTCCACTGATAAAAGGTATTTTGTTGTTGGTGGATGGCTTAAGGCCCTGTATATTAGCAAATATGAACGAGGTTGTATTCTGTGTTTGTTGGGGGGATTTTGTTATTGGCATCAGTAGTTGTAATTCTGGAGGGACATGGGTGGCCACTGGCTGCGCCTCCAGTCTAACAAGGCTCCAAGGTGGTGGACTATTTTTGTTATTTCCTTCCATTTTCTTTTTTCGTTTCCTGCCACTAAAAAATCACCTGGAGTTGGGTTGTCGTAGCTACTATTGTTTGTCTTGTGGGGTCTGTGCCTCCTGGTTCCTTTTAGATGGTATGCAGGGCACTCGATGTTGTAACACTGCTTCTGGAGGACCGAGGAGTGGCACATTTTTGGGTGAAAGAAAGTACAGGAAGAAGAACGACACACTCCTTTAGACAGGAGGTCGCTACATTTTTTGGGATGGTCAAAGTTGCATGTCCCATTTTTTCCCCTGTTATTCCATGCTTACAGATGCCCCAAGCATAATATTTGCACAAATTCACCTTTGGTTGAGAATTGTTGGGAGGTGTGTTGTCAATTTCTGCAGGTTCTGGGACTGCACTATAATCCTCAGTATCCAAGCCAGGGCCACCCCGTCCTGGATTCCATCTACTTTTCCCAGTAGAGGAAGAAGGAGGAGACTCCTCTCCAACATCTGTACTGTGGGCCACGGTCTTGTGCAATGATGGTTGTATATTTACGGTTTTAGATGGTTGTATATTTACTGTTTTTGTGGTGGTTTTGGTAGTGTCCCTAGGAGAGTCTGGGCTGGCAGTAAGGCTGGGGGCTGGGTCTGGGTCAGCACTGGGGCTAGGGGGTAGGGCTGGGTCTGGGTCAGCACTGGGGCTAGGGGGTAGGGCTGGGTCTGGGTCAGCGGCTGAGCCTGGGCCAGCACTGGGGCTGGGGGCTGGGGCTGGTAGGTATAAAAGAAAAATATTTTTAGCACAAGTGTGTAAAGTTAGAAAAGAAAAATTTTCTTAACTCGAGAAGTGTTTAACTATTAATTCATACAGAAAAAATAAGTAAATCAAAGAGTGTGTTTATCGACGTATATACATAAAGATGTGTATATCCCTCATAATATATACACAAAGTATATTTTAAACTTTGTTTTAGGTATTAAATTATTCATGATGTGTATTGCGCAGAAGTGCAGTCTTAATGATGATACACTTGCAGTCGATATACATTAAATCTGACGCTCCAGCCAACCAACTAAAAAGTTATGAGAAATATGCTGTTTTGGGCATCAGCTGTGTCCATTTCTCTCTGGTGTTTGTTAAAATATTTAGAATATTTTATTAGTCGTGTTATGTGGAATGTGGTAAAATGCCTGACTTAACTACAACGTAAGCTTCCGCAGTGACTGATAAACTCTGGTTAATTCATATTTCCGTAAGAGTGAGGGATTATTTAACAAAGTTGTTCATCAACTCAAAACTTTGTTTACTCTCACCACTACTCTGAAGTGGAGCTAATGTGTTGGCCCCGCTTTTAAAAGTGCTCCCATGTACATCATACTCCCACGTAGGAACTTATCCCTCTCGAGTGACTTCGACCCAACTCGTGTTATACAAGCCTTCGTGACTTGCAAAAAATTTACACAACAAAAGTTTCTCGGAAATATTTTGCTTTAATTAAATATTTTTCACAGGTCGTATAAGTTAGAGAGTTTACTTCTAGGGGTCATCTTTGCCGACCAGATCTCTGACGCAGGGGAAAAAACCTGGAGGCTTCTCTTCAGTAATAATGAAAAAATGAAAATTTAGCCCATGTTGGAATTGTAACACCTTCCCTACCAGAGTTCAGTGGAGGTGGCACCAAGTGACTGGGGGGAAATCTATTATTTATGATAACTCTACTGAATCTCGTCTTCGACTATTGTTCCAGGATCTCTTTGAACATAAAGTCGGGTTTCCAGTGGCCTTTTTGGATTCCCACACACTATCACCAGACAAGACCCTGTTTCCTGAGAGTATGTTACTATCAACTTAACTAATAGAGTCTGCCTTCGGTCTTGAAAAGAAGCCATATTTCTTTACAGCTGTTGAGAGTAAATTAGTTGATTGCAGATATACCTTCCAGCATATTTTCCAGATTCGGTTGACCTAGATATCTCATTTCATCAATTACACTCTCAGGTGAGCATTGATGCGTATCTTTATGAAATGAAGCTCGCCATATCGTACAAATAACAAGTTATACATGGAATAATGGGGACAGATCTGACATCCTTGTGACCAAATCCACAACTATTGCTGACTTTAGCTAGAGGTTGTGTGTGGAACCTCCATCAAGGTTGGTCGATACACAAAACTCCATAAATGAAATTGACATAAATCCAAAATATTTCATATCCAAAATCCAGGGCCAAGACAACCTCTAGTATCGGTTATCGGGCCTTTAATTAAAGTAGATAGAACATTCACTGATGACAGCAAAGAAATGAGTGAAATACTTAAATCCCAGTACGACTCAGTGTTCAATGAGCCATTAATCAGTCTAAAGAATGAATGAGACACAAAATGCCGCAGACATCTCCCTAATCTCTAATTTAACCCTTTACCCCACCCAGATTGGAAGATGCCATTTATTACATACCCATGCACTCCGCCCCTGGCCCTGACTCATGGAAATCCAAATTCACAAGAATTGCAAAAAAAATCATTATAATGTGCCTAAAAATATCCAGTGGAGAAGAAGCTTGGATACTGGAGTCATCCTATAAATTTGAAAAGGACATGTTAAGCATGGACAGTAGGCCTGCTGCATTGTTCCTCCTTTCTTATGTTCTATGTTCTTAATAAATATTTGCTGCCGATTTGAACAACGCTCGTCAATAACTAAGATACTAACATGTGCTCGTTTAAAGCATAATTGATAGTATTCTAAAAGAATGTCATCAAGTTCCTTTTCTTGTGCAGCTGGAAGCTCTTTCCATCGGTATATTTAACAGGCCACAGGTTAACCGCTACGGAGTTTTTTCCAACATCTGGCAGTGTTGCAGCTGCTTGCGTTCTGGCATCCTGTTACGTATATTCTCGGTTCCTCACCTACCACGTCATAAGTCATGAAGAATTTATTTGTCATTTCTCTTATATTCGTTAATTCCTAGCATTAATATATATTGAATAGAAAGTCACAATACCATGACTGGAACAATACACAAATATCTCGCACATAGGTAAGAATCTCCTGCCACAGACACGCTAGCAGGAGGTTCATCTGTAAAAACTTGTATTTGTGGTCACAGTGGTGGCCCATGCTTACCTTCCTGTGGTGTATAAATATACCTAGTTGGATGACTCTTATTATAGCCAGTTATCCCAGTGGCTTACGCACTGGCATGACATTTTACGACTTACTTGCCATAGGTTCTAATCCCACTCGTACCCTAGTTTATCTCAAGAGTGTTCAAACATCCCACCTTTCAGAAGCACCTCCATGAAAACCTTACAGGATATATAAAATACCTTATTGTTAAGGATATATCTGAAATGTTGAGGTTGCTTCTACATTTTCCGTCGACTAAGAGTGATAAATAAACTATTTTCATAGAAATTGCTCCTAAGTTATGATCACTTTTTGTGGTAATAATTTTTTTTTTTTTTTTTTTTTGGGGGGGGGGGGGTTGCATTACATAGTGTATTGTGTATGTAAACTTTTTGAAGTAATTATAAAATATGAAATGACTATTATTTCTTTTTAGTGATGTAACAATGTCCATTGTGACCTCTGTTACCCTGGTTTTTGCGCTGCCGCTCGCGGGATGAACAAGGGATGCATAATAAACTAGCCGCTCAGGTGGCCAACTAAATTAACCATTGTTGTTTAACATATTTATGGAAGTGAACGGTAGGGTGTTAGGGAGAGATGTGGGAGTTGTTATAGTTGGTTTTTGCTGATGACGCGGTTCTTCTGAGAAATTCGAAAGAGAAATTACGAAGGTTAAACAAATTAGGGAGTGTATGTAAAAGAAGGAAATTAAAAGTAAACATAACAAGAGGGAGAGAGGTTGTATGTAGACGACAAGTACCAGAAAAAACATAGACGTAAACTGAATACAGAGATGAGCCACAAGGATAAGGAAGGATTTCTTTAGTCTCAGAGTGGTTGAAAAATGAAGTGGCTAGAGGAAGTCTTGGAATGAGTTGAGGAGGTGGTGGAATGAGTTGAGGAGGTGGTAGAATTGAACTTAATATACATCTTCATGAGTAGATAAAGCCCTAAGTGCCAGAAATTAGTGATGCTGCCAGGCGCCGAGTCTCGGTAAGTACAAGTTAGTGATAGCCCACAAGCATTTTCGCACACACACACACACACACACACACACACACACACACACACACACACACACACACACACACACACACACACACACACACAATTTTCAAGAAAGAAGAATGATAGGCTGCACTAAACTACGGACCAGTGTCACTGACATGTATGGTATGTAAAGTTATGGAGAAGATTATCACGAGAAAAGTGGTGGAGCACTTAAAAAGGAATAAGCTTATACACGATAACCAACACGGTTTCAGGGAGGGGAAATCCTGTGTCACAGACCTACTGAAGTTTTACGATACCATAAAAGAAGTTAGACATGAGAGAAAGTGGTGGGTAGACTGCATTTTCTTGGACTGTAAGAAGGCTTTCCACTCAGATCCGCGCAAGCCATTAGTGCAAAAGCTAGAAGAAAGGCACTGCAATGGATCAAGGAATACCTGATGGGAAGGATACAACGGCACGTGACGAGATGTCAGAGTGGGCGCATGTGACGAGCGGGGTTCCACAAGGGTCAGTCCTAGGGCCGTTACTGTTTCTGTTATACTTGAATAGCATGACGGAAGAGACAGATTCAGAGGTGTCCCTGTTTGCAGACGATGTGAAGCTAATGCGGAGAATTCAGACTGACGGGGATCAGGGACAGGGATCTGGACAAGCTGCAAACATGGTCCGACAAATGGCTCCTGGAGTTTAACCCCACCATGTGCAAAGCCATGACGACTGGGGAAAGTCAAAGAAGACCTCAGATGGAGTATGCGCTACCTGGTCAAAGGCTGCAAACCTTTCTCAGGGAATAGGATCTTGGGGTGAATATCATTCTGAGCACATCTAAGGCGCACATCAGCCAAATAACTCCTGCAGCATATGGGCGACTATCAAACCTATGAACAGCTTTCCGACATCTCAGTAAGGAATCGTTCAAGACTCTGTACACCGTGTACGTTATTCCCATATTGGAGTATGCAACACCAGTATGGAATCCACACCTGATCAATCACGTCAAGAAATTAGAGAAAGTGCAAAGGTTTACAACAAGGCACCCCTCAAGGGAGGTTCTTCGATGCCAGGGAGGGGGATCTTGATCCAAGGAATTGGACTTGCCCTCCCCTTCCTTGGATCGAACCTAAATGCCTCCCAGGCTCTATATGACTCCTATGGGTTTAGTGTTTCATCATAAATATAATAAAAATAAATAGCAGCAAGATTAGTCCCTGAGATAAGAGACATGTCCTACGAGGAGAGGTTAAGGGAAATAAGAACATAAGAACGAAGGAACACTGCAGCAGGCCTACTGGCCCATGCGAGGCAGGTCCAAATCAACCTGACGACACTGCAGGACAGGAGAGATAGGGCAGACATGATAAAAATTATATAAAATGCTGAGAGGAATTGACAAGGTGGATAGTGACAGAATGTTCCAGAGATGTGACACAGCAACAAGGGGTCACAACTGGAAGTTGAAAACTCAGTTGAGTCACAGGGATGTTAGAAAGTATTTTATCAGTCATAGAGTTGTCAGGAAGTAGAACAATCTGGAGAATGATGTAGTGGAGACAGTATCCATACATAGCCTTAATATGAGGTACGATAAAGCTCTCGGAGCAGGGAGAAAGTGGACCGAGTAGCGACCAGTGAATAGGCGGGGCCAGGAGCTGTGATTCGACCCCAGCAACCACAAATAGGTGAGCATAACATTTATTTTGTCTGTCTCTTTCTCTTCTCTCTGTCTCTCTCTGTCTCTTTCTCTGCCTCTTTCTCTGCCTCTTTCTCTGCCTCTCTCTCTCTCTCTCTCTCTCTCTCTCTCTCTCTCTCTCTCTCTCTCTCTCTCTCTCTCTCTCTCTCTCTCTATCTCAGAGCTTTATTTATTCTCTCCTGTCTTCACGTGTTTATTGAGTCATATTTTTAATATTTTTCACTGCTGGTAGCACACACTACGTCACCTTTGATCCTATTCTGCAGTCTACTACATTTTATCTATGAAGAAATATTTTTTCTGGTCTTTTTAAACCTCAAATTCCGTAGTTTACAAATGCTGTTTTTCATTTTTCAATTTATTTCTAAGCAAACTTTTGCACTTGCTCCAATTTCTTGGCGTGTTTGACCAGTTGCGGGTTCCATACTGTGTTGTGTGCTCCAATATGGGCCTCATATACACGGTGTACAGTGTCGTGAATGACTCCTTACTTAGATGACGAAACGCTATTTTCAGGTTTGCCAGGCGCCCGTGTGCTGCAGCGGTTATCTGGTTGATGTGCCTCGGGAGACATGCTCGTTATAATGCTCACCCCAAGATTCGTTTTTTTTGAGTGAGTTTCCAGCTCTGACCTCTTAGGCTGTACTTCGTCTACGGTCTTCTTTGTCCTTCCCCAAGCTTCATGACTTTGCACTTGGTGGAGTTAAACTCCAGGCTTGCAGCCTGTCCAGATCCCCTTTTAATCTTACCTGTTCCTTGTCGGCATGTATTCTTTTCATTAGTTTTACATCAGCGAGCAGAGACACCTCTGAATCTATTCCTTACACCATATCATTCACATATATAAGAAATAGCACCGGACCCAGTACTGACCATTGTGGAACACCACTCAACACTCGGACACCTTATCACGTACCAACATTTCGTTATTTCTTTCCTTGCCGGTATTCCCTGATCCACTGCAGTGATTTCTTACTATTCCTACCTGTTCCTCTAGTTTTTGAACCAGTTTTCTGTGCGATACTGTGTCGAAAGTCAAAAAAAGATGCCATCTACACATCCCTGTCTCTCTCTCTCTCTCTCTCTCTCTCTCTCTCTCTCCTGTCTTACTTCTATTACCTCGTTGTAAAACTATAGTAGGTTAGTGACACAGGATTTCCCTTCCCTGAAGCCGTGCTGGTTGGAGTGTATAAACTCATTTCCTTCTAGGTGCTCCATTACTCTTCTCCTGATAATCTTTACTATGATTTTACATATTCATGCTAGTGACATTGGTCTGCAGTTTAATGTTGTCTGTCTGTCAACTTTCTCAAAAACTGGGACTATATTTACTGTCTTCCACACATCAGGCAGTTACCCTGCTTCGACAGATTTATTGAAGACTACTGCTAACGGCACACACAGTTCCTCTGCTCTCTCTCTCAGGACCTATGGAGAAATGTTATCTGGGTTTACCTCCTTCGAAGTATTTAATTACCTATCAGTTTGGTTTGATTATGGGCAGTGTGACCAGCACTTGCTGGTGCACGCTACCGCCTCGGTTTGCTGGAAGCATTTCTGTCTCTACTGCGAATACTTCTCTTAATTTTGTGCTAAGCTCTTCACATACTTCCTGGTCATTCTCTGTGAGCTCCCTTCCTTTCTTCCTCAGCCTGATTACCTGGTCCTTGATCGTTGTTTTCCTCGTGACGTGACTGTATATCAACTTTGAGTAAAATTTTGCTTTTGATACTATGTAATTCTTGTATTGCCGCTGGGGTTCTCTCCTCATTCGTGCACATTCGTTTCTGATTCTTCTGTTCAACACCTTGCTTTCTTGAGTACTTTGCCTTCTGTACTTTTTCGATACTATGGCACACTTGGCTTTGACTTCTTTACACCTCCAGGTAAACCATGGGCTCACTCTAGTCTATCCATTTTGTCTGTTACCCCTTGGTATGAACTTTTCCTCTGCCTCCCTGCACTTTGTGGTCACTTGTTCCATCATTGCATTTACTGTCTTTCCCTCTAGTTCTCTTTCCCACTGCACTTCATGTAGGAATTGCTCATACCTGTGTAGTCCCCTTTTTTGATGTTTGGCCTCTCCTGTCCTTTTCGTGCTACTTCATTCTCTACTTTTAACTGTACATTGTTTTCGAAACTCAGGACCACATGATCACTAGTTCTAAGAGGCTTTTTGTGTGTAATATTCCCTATGTCTGAACTGTTGAAGGTGAATATGATGTCCAGCCTTGTAGGTACATTCTCTCTCTCTCTCTCTCTCTCTCTCTCTCTCTCTCTCTCTCTCTCTCTCTCTGGTTGTATCCCTAACATGTTGGTGCATGAAATTTTCCAGTACTGTTTCCAGCATCTTAGCCCTCCACGTTCTGGTCCCCCATGTGGCTTTAGGTTTTCCTAGTCAGTCTCCTTGTGATTGAAATCCCCATGACATGCAACTTTGCCCTACCCATGTGGGCCCTTCTGGCCACCTCAGCTAGTGTATGAACCATTGCTCTGTTGCTCTCATCATACTCTTGTCTTGGTCTCTTACTGTTCTGTGGAGTGTTGTACATCACTGCTATCGTCACCTTTGGACCCCCGGTCTGAAGTGTTCCTACTATGAAGTCATCTGTTTCTCGTCTATGCATTCCTCCTATCTTCTCAAAACTCTACTGGTTTTTGGTAAGTAACAGTGCAACTCCTCCTTACACTTTGTTCCCTCTGTCTTTCCTCAGGACCTGATATCCAGTTGGAAAGATCACATCTATTATCATCCCTGTGAACTTTGTCTCCGTGAGTGCTATTATGTCTGGGCACGCCTCAGTGATTTCTTCTTGCCACTCCTCACTCTTATTTGTTATTCCATCTGCTTTGGTATACCATACCTTCAGCTTCCTTTCCAGTACTGTATTCTGGGAGGTGGGGGGAGTTCGTGCAGACTGGGGGTGTAGGAAGGAAGGTGGGATATTGTGGATGCTGTGATGGTGGCATTAGTGCTAGGGAGAAGGACTGCTGAGTGTAGTTTGTTTCTGGTTATTATGCTTGGTTAGAAAATCGTAACTCAACATGTGGCTGCCTTGTATCACTTCTTGTTTCACTAGTCTCATTTTCATGGTCTATCATGTCCTGGAAAACTTGAAGTATCTCCTCAGGGTACTTATTGGCGGGCTTCACTGCTTCTGTACTTGCACTCCATCTGCTTTCGGACTCCGACTTAACAACTACAGGCACGGCGTTTTTTTGAGTTTTTCTCAGCTCTGTGTTGAACGAGAGAAGAACACGTAAAGAGCTTCGATGGTTCCAAAAAATGTGATCATCATTATATCCTGTTTGGCTGCATGTACACCCACCAAGGTGAGTGAGTGATTGTCATAATTCACAAACACTGCCAGGTTTTATTTTTCACTTATTCTTTAATAAACACCACTTCTGTCTCCAGTCATCACAGCAGTGTTGTCATAGCACTGTGACCGACACTCTTGTAGCTCCATTTCGTCCTTCTCTAGCTGTTTCAAGATGTCTTCAACCAAGTTCTCAGCATCCTTCTGGTTTATCTGGATAAAAACAAGGAAGGACTCTCTAACACGAACTATTTTCCTCTCTACTTCTAACATCTGCTCATGGTGTGCCTTGTTAAGAGTCGAGTCGAAGATGAGACTATAGTACTTGGCCTTACGAATGCTTCTCAGTAAACTCTGGTGAAAAACATATGCCATCATGGGGATAAATTTGTTCTGGACACCCGGTTAATGATAAGATGTGGATCCAGGATAACTTTCCACACGAGTGAGGTGTTCTTTCATGACAGGGTCAAAGATGGCGAGTAGTTTCAGTAAGCCAAGGAAATTTCCCACTCTGGAGTCATCGTCCGGCTGAAGTGACTCCCTGTGTCATCGAAAAGCCAGGCTTGGAGTAGCAAGGAATTTTATGCAGCGAAGGATTCTCGTCAAGATATCACGCCACTTCTGCTTTTCCTTCTCAGTCTGTGAAGTTCGGCTTCAATAACTCCTCTGTTTTCAGCTAAATTTCTTTCAATTTCTTTCCACTGTGTGAAGCACTCTCGATGATTCTCAGCATTTTCATGAACATTAATCCTTTCAGGTGCTTTCCACTGGTTGAATTCACTTTCCTGCTCCAATGAGGATTGATTGTCTGAACAGATACAAACTGCAGACCGTTTAAAAGGAGAATAGACCAAACATGAGCGACACCACGATCATTTCCAAATTTCCTCCTGAACTAAATTTTGTTCATTGAGCGGTTATTTGTTGGTAGGAAAATTCTCTCACTGTTCTGGAAATATTTCGAACTAAGCTTTATTATTTCTGTTCTCAATCCGTCAGGCAGAACTACTTTTCCAGTATCTTTGTCGAACTTCAGAAGTCCAGTGTTTTGCTGTTCAATTACTTCTGGTATAAGAGTTCGAGGCTCTTCGACACCATCCAGTTTACTAGGTTGATGTCGTTAGGTTCAGTCAAGTATCATCCTAGTGCTTCTCACACAAACTGGTCAGTGGCGTTCCCTTTCAAGTTCTGTTCTGTTGTAGATATGCTGGTATAATCTCCCAGTCCGGGCCTTTTCCAGCAGGTGGTCTGGCCTTGGCACCCTGTCGACGGAGTGTCTCAGACCAGTGTCTGCCATGGGACGAGGTACAAGTATCTCCTCGTCTTCAGGGGCCAGCTGTGCACAAGCCTAGCCCCATTCCCCGCCCCCACGGGGCTCGGAGGGAGAAGCTATGCAACTTGGGCTCCCACAAACCCTACCCACCCTGGGCTCGAAGGGTGTGGCAGCTGCATTGTAGCAGACGATGTCAGGGGGTGCAAAGGCAGTCACACCCCAGCTTTGGGTGGAAGCCCGAGCGCTGGGGAAGCTCAAGAATGTCTCTTCACTTGTCCATTGCATGAAATCCTTTAAAAAAAAAAAACATCCATAGTACACTCAGCATTGCCAGTTTTTTTTTGTTTTAAGTTAGTCACTATTTATGTTATGCTAGGCTGCTGCTCCACTCTTCTGAACATTTTTGTTTTAAATTTTCATAATTATTTATAATAGCGATTACTATTATAATATTAGTCCGCATGCGATCATTTAACACCCGTAAATGCACTCATTACTGCAGATGTAGTTGAAAACTAGTCCTAATTATTTAATTATCATAACGACTTATTTAACATTCTGTCAGGGCTGCCCCTACTTATTTCCTGGCACTCAGATGTAGGGACAGAGTGATCCCATACATCCAGCTGGGCGAGACACAAAAAGTATAAACACACCGAATAAATTAACCCTTATATAGATGAGTATTTGGTATTTACAGTGTAGCTGAAATCCTCCTCCCAGTGTCTACTTATAATGTCGTACGATGTCTATATCACTTTTTTATTTCCTCTTCGTATCATACATTCCAGTTTTTGTCACTGACACAATCCTATCAATACCATTTATTCACACATTTTTCCTTAGTACTGTGGTAATAATCTGGACTGTATGATACTAATTGTGTTTACATTTCACCTCTGACAACAAAGAGTGCCGGAGGCATTGTCTCTCTACTTCGTTTTATCTGCCTTTCTTTTCCAAATCGCCCATAAATGACTATCACTGCACTACTGCCATCACTGACCAGACACCTTTTTTTCTGATTTAAGGTCACAGTCTTGACCTGTTGTTAATAAGTCTTTGTTGGGATCACTTTTGGCAAGACACTACGAGCAGCACTGACCAGCACTGACCAGCACTGACCAGCACTGACCAGCACTGACCAGCACTGACCAGCACTGACCAACACTGACCAGCACTGACCAGCACTGACCAGCACTGACCAGCACTGACCAGCACTGACCAGCACTGACCAGCACTGACCAGCACTGACCAGCACTGACCAACACTGACAAGCACTGACCAGCCACCTCGCTGCCCCTCAGCTTCCTGTAAAAAAATCTCCCACAAATCTAAATTGTAATTTTTTTGACCTTATCACACCTTTAAGACTGGAAACCTTGTTATACTTTTATAGGTATATTCACTGACTCTTTCACGTCCAGTGACCGTTGACAATATCCTTGGACCGCAACTAGAATGCTAAATGCTGGGAGCACTGTTTAAGCATACTGCCTGGCGAGTGTATATGTGGATCAACTAAAAGTTATAATGACGTACGTATATATAACCCATCAATATAATGATAAACAAGGGAGAGAGACTTGGGTTAAGAAAAAATGTTATCCCAAAACACTGATGGATGGAGATACGTCCGTTGGTCTTGGGCGGTTTTTATCATTTTACTCCTCTTAACGGATTTATGGGTGGATAGATAATAATAATAATAATAATAATAATAATAATAATAATAATAATAATAATAATATCTTTATTTACTACAAGTACATGTACAAGGTATACAGATCATAGCTGACATCAATGACATACTACTATATAGAAAGCCTCTTATTATGCAGAACATTTCGGCCAAATTAGGTCAGTTTTGTCCCAGGATGCGACCCACACCAGTCGACTAACTCCCAGGTACCCATTTTACTGATGGGTGAACAGGGACAGCAGGTGTCTTATGGAAACACATCTAATGTTTACCAGCCGTACCGGAGGAGATTCAAACTCCGGACCTCAGTGTGTGAGCTGAGTACGCTACCGATCGAGCTACGGGACAAGATGGATAAATGCATGGCTGGACGGATAGAGGGGTGGGTTTGATGAGTGGCTGGATGGACGGATGAAAGTATGGATGAACGTGTGGATGGATGGGGGGATGGATGAGTGGGTGGACGGGTGAAAGGCTGTATGGATGGATGGTAGAATGGATGGATGGGTAAATGAATGAATGTATGGGCGGATGGATGGATGAGGAATTTATGGATGGATTGATAGACTAATGCATATTTGGATGGAATGGTTTGCAAATGGATGGACTGATGGACAGACAGATGGCTGAATGTGTGCATGGATGAATGAATGGATGACTCAACGAATACATGAATAGATGGATGGACAGATGAATCGACAGATCGAAGGATGTATTAATGAAATGATAGATGGATAGATAGACGAATGGATGAGTAGATGGCTGGATGGACGGATGGATGGAAGAACGAACAGACTCATAGATGGAAAAACAGACGAATGGATTTGTAGATGGATGAATGGACGAATGTATGGATAGATGGACTAGTGGATGGATAGATGGACGAATGTATGGATGGATGGGTGAATGAACGAATGGAAAGGTAGAGTGATGAATGGATGGATAAACAAATGGATGAATAGATGGATGAGTGAATGAATGGATAGACGAATGGATGGAAGGATGTATGCATAGATTATAGTTGAAATACACGAATCTATCATCATTGTCCCCCCCCCCTCAGAATCCGTAAGAAGTCAAATAACTATGGTGTTGAGTATCAAGTCTAAGGACCTGGAAGAGCTGGGAAGACGGTCAAATATCCTCCTTGAGGAGCAGTTATATACCTGTCAAAGTCTACACAAGTGTTTTGTTATGAACGTTAAGGGAGAGATCACCCAGGAAGGGATGCTGGCTGCCGACGTACTAAGGAATTTGATCACTGTGTATCACACATCATAACAATAATAATAATAATAATAATAATAATAATAATAATAATAATAATAATAATAATAATAATAATATTGATAATAATAATAATAATAATAATAATAATAATAATATTGATAATAATAATAATAATAATAATAATAATAATAATAATATTGATAATAATAATAATAATAATAATGATATTGATAATAATAATAATAATAATAATAATAATAATAATAATAATAATAATAATAATAATAATGATAATAATAATAATAATGATAATAATAATAATAATAATAATAATAATAATAATAATAATAATAATAATAATGATATTGATAATAATAATAATAATAATAATAATAATAATAATAATAATAATGATATTGATAATAATAATAATAATAATAATAATAATAATAATAATAATAATAATAATAATAATAATAATAATAATGATATTGATAATAATAATAATAATAATAATAATAATAATAATAATAATAATAATAATAATAATAATAATGATATTGATAATAATAATAATAATAATAATAATAATAATAATAATAATAATAATAATAATAATAATAATAATAATAATGATATTGATAATAATAATAATAATAATAATAATAATAATAATAATAATAATAATAATAATAATAATATTGATAATAATAATAATAATAATAATAATAATAATAATAATATTGATAATAATAATAATAATAATAATAATAATAATAATAATAATAATAATAATAATAATAATAATATTGATAATAATAATAATAATAATAATAATAATAATAATAATAATAATAATAATAATAATAATAATAATAATAATAAATATCTACACCACAAACAACCCGCACATATTTGAGAGAAGTTAACGATGACGTTTCGGTCTGACTTGGACCATGATCCAATTCGGACCTAAACGTGGTCGTAAGATTCTTTCTCTCCTATTTGTGGGTTGTTTGTGCGTTGTTAAAGTACTGGTATTGTGCCGTTTTGCTCTTTAATAATAATCTATATTTCTACATGATACAACTTATACAGACCATAGCTGACATAAATGACACTACAATGTACGTTATTCCTTTCGTACATCCGAAAGGACGAAGCGCCTCCTCCTGTGTTATCGACATCGTTTCAAAACTAACCAGAACAGACTCAACCTAGTACGCTAGGATCTCTCTAAACTACGGATGCCTCTCAAGGGAGGTTCCTTGATGCTGGTGAGGGGCTCTTGATCTAGGGAATTGGATCTGTGCTCCAGTTCCCTGAATCGAGCCTGAATGCCTTCCATCCCCCCCACACAGGCGCTGTATTATCCTACGGGTTTACGCTCCCCAGGATATCATCCACAGTCTGGAGGAGGACAGCAAAAACACCGGTAATCACTCATTCACACTGCAGATGAACACCGCATTCGGGATCCCAAAACAATCTGGAATTTCGTCTGGAAGATTAGGGGAACCTCAAACACAACACAATTACAACACATCAAACAAGGACACATGAGAAAAATATTTCACCCACACCCACCAGACCCAGCGGTACTTCAGCATTGACACACGAAACACAAAACACAGTCACATCACCACTCCTAGCACAATCATTAATCTTGACTCGCTCTTTCCCCCCACCCCATTCATTCTCTTAACTCACTTTTCATACAACACAACGTCATCTTCCTTCTCACTCGTCTTCCCAAAAAAGGCACATGGAGCTTCTGGACAATCCCACACAACACTTCGACGCCCTCGTCACTCTGTTTCTTCTTTCCTCACTAGTCTTTTCGGTGCCTCTCTTGCCTCTGGTTACTTTCTTATTCTAAATCTGCTACGGCTATCCTCATTCCAAAGCCTGGCAAAGACTTGACTGACCCTAAGGACTACATGCCCATAAGCCTGTAAGGAAGCCTAGGAAAGACTGAGAGACTTGTTAACATACTTCGCACTCACCTTGAGACAATCACTTACTGGGTGACAGTTTGGCTTTAAACTACACCGCTCTGCACAAAACGCTTTAAACATAATCCTGAACTATATAAAAATAAATAAGACCCAAGACTGTGCTACTGTTCTCGTTGCGAAGGACGAGGAGAAGGCTTTCGAAACGGTCTGGCACGATGGCTTAAAGTACAAGCTTTTTAACTCTGGACCTTCCAGTTAACAAGACTAAATTATTATTTAACTTCCTCGATGGCCACACTATGTGTATAAAGTTCTGAAATAACTTCTGTGACTACTTCACCCTTCAGGTAGGAGTTTCCACAAGGCTCCGTCCTTTCTCCTACACTCTACAGTCTTTATACAAATGACTTGACATTATACACCCAAATACTATCATCATCTCAAATGCAGACATCACACACCTCACTGCTCACGAAAACACAAGATTCCTTGCACACAGAACACAACACGAGTTGGACCTGCTTTACCTCTGACTGCAAAGACTATCACTCTGAAGCTACAACGATTCCAGAATCTGGCAATACGCTGGGTGCTTGACGTGAGGTGGCAGGACTATGCCACGAGCAAATCACTTCACCTCGGGACTGGCATACCAGCTCTGAACGTCTTCTGGAAAACACAAAGTGACAGACTTGTGACATACAATGACTCAGAGCTTCCTTCCTTGACAACACAATCAGACGCCCTCACAATCTTCAAAACCTTTCAGAGCTCTTTACACTTAACTTTTATTATGCCGCTTTTCTTGCCCTCTTAATGTCTTGATGGTCTAATACAACTACCATCCTTTGCTGTAATATCTTCCATTCTCACTGTTAAAATACCAGTGCGTCTCTAGGTAGTTCAGTTGAGGAACTTTGCTTAGAGTCATTTGGGGACATCACACTGTCCGATTTTTTGCCGACCTTTCCCGGCCAGTCTTGAAAGGGAAGGTGAGGAGCATAAGTCTTACAGTACCGTTGGTGCTGGGTTTAGCCCGGCACTTTTCCTCTTTCTGTAGCTATTTTCTTCTCCACCATCTGTTCTTTAATTATCCCCCAATTCTCCCTTACCCCTAGTGGAGTCCTTACCCGTGAGTTCTTCTAGTTATAGTTATAGACCATACCTTACATCAGTGACGCACTATATAGAAAGTTAATTTTGTCCCCAGGATGCGACCCACGCCAGTCGGATAACATCCATGTATCTACTTACTGCTAGGTGAACAGGGACAGCAGGTGTCTTAAGGAAACACGTCCTAATGTTTCCAACCGTACCGGGAATCGAACCACGGACACTCATTGTGTGAGCTGAGTGCATTACCAACCAAGTAACGGAACACATGAAAAGCTTTTTGTAACAACTGATGAAGAATGTCGACCTGTATTTAGCTGGCTTATTAAAACACTTTTGCAATGGAATTAATATATAGATGTTTTTGGTTGCTGCGTGATCCATGGGATGTATCCCTGTATCCTACAAGCCCAGCCGTCTCTACTTCAAGGCACGCAAGGAAGGACACTACAGGGCGATCATAATGCAGCAAAATATCCATACAAATATGCATGATAGTATACATGTGTATGCATACGTATGCTTATCGATTTTTGCATCCCTTATCGCAAGTCGCATAAATGCAATAGCAAATTAATAAGGATGAAGAAAATGAGAAGTAAAGTAAAAGGACACAAGTGCAACTAATGTGACATTTATTGTGGCAACGTTTCGCTCTCCAGGAGCTTTATCAAGCCATTACGTAATGGCTTGATAAAGCTCCTGGAGAGCGAAACGTTGCCACAATAAATGTCACATTAGTTGCACTTGTGTCCTTTTACTTTACATATTGTCGGTAATTCTACCAACTTTATTACAAAATGAGAAGTCATCAGGCAGAATGGAAGAGAGAGGCGAAAGACAGACAATAAGGGAAACAATCAAAGTAATTACAAAAGTGCAAAATTGGAGAGAAGACCGCAATTAAGGAGATAATCGGGGTAATTATAAAGCAGAAAAGAGGGGATCGTAATGAAGGAGATAAAGGTAACTAATGAGGAGGTAGAGAGGACAAGGAGCGTCGAGCCGCGAGGAGGATGCAAGAGGTGGGTCCAGGCAGTGGCACGAGGCAGTGGGTCCAGGCAGTGGCACGAGGCAGTGGGTCCAGGCAGTGGCACGAGGCAGTGGGTCCAGGCAGTGGCACGAGGCAGTGGGTCCAGGCAGTGGCACGAGGCAGTGGGTCCAGGCAGTGGCACGAGGCAGTGGGTCCAGGCAGTGGCACGAGGCAGTGGGTCCAGGCAGTGGCACGAGGCAGTGGGTCCAGGCAGTGGCACGAGGCAGTGGGTCCAGGCAGTGGGTCCAGGAAGTGGCACCAGGCAATGGCACTAGGTAGTGGTACCAGGCAGTGGTACTAGGCAGTGGTACTAGGCAGTGGCACCAGTTAGTGGTACCAGACAGTGGTACCAGGCAGTTGGACCAGGCAGTGGCACCAGGCAGTGGTACTAGGCAGTAGTACCAGGCAGTGGTACCAGGCAGTGGTAAAAGGCAGTGGTACCAGGCAGTGGGTCCAGGCAATGTCACCAGGTAGTGGCACCAGGTAGTGGTACCAGGCAGTGGTACTAGGCAGTGGGTCCAGGCAGTGGGTCCAGGCAATGTCACCAGGTAGTGGCACCAGGCAGTGGTACCAGGCAGTGGTAAAAGGCAGTGGTACCAGGCAGTGGGTCCAGGCAATGTCACCAGGTAGTGGCACCAGGTAGTGGTACCAGGAGTGGTACTAGGCAGTGGGTCCAGGCAATGGCTCCAGGTAGTGGGTCCAGGCATTGGCACCAGGCAGTGGCACCAGGCAGTGGCACCAGGCAGCGGTAACAGTTAGTGGTACTAGGCAGTGGCACGAGGCAGTGGGTCCAGGCAGTGGGTCCAGGCAGTGGTACCAGGCAGTGGTACCAGGTTGCGGTACCAGTTAGTTGTACCAGGCAGTGGCACGAGGCAGTGGGTCCAGGCAGTGGGTCCAGGCAGTGGCACCAGGCAGTGGTACTAGGCAGTGGCACCAGGCAGTGGTACCAGGCAGTGGGACCAGGCAGTGATACCAGGCAGTGGCACAAGTTAGTGGTACTAGGCAGTGGTACTAGGCAATGGCACCAGGCAGTGGTAGCAGGCAGTGGTACCAGGAGTGGTACTAGGCAGTGGGTCCAGGCAATGGCTCCAGGTAGTGGGTCCAGGCATTGGCACCAGGCAGTGGCACCAGGCAGTGGCACCAGGCAGCGGTAACAGTTAGTGGTACTAGACAGTGGCATGAGGCAGTGGGTCCAGGCAGTGCGCCCAGGCAGTGGTACCAGGCAGTGGTACCAGGTTGCGGTACCAGTTAGTTGTACCAGGCAGTGGCACGAGGCAGTGGGTCCAGGCAGTGGGTCCAGGCAGTTGCACCAGGCAATGAGACCAGGCAGTGGGATCAGGCAGAGAGACCAGGCTGAGAGACCAGATAGAGAGACCAGGCAGGGAGACCAGGCAGGGAGACCAGGCAGGGAGACAAGGCTGAGAGACCAGGCAGGGAGACCAGGCAGGGAGACAAGGCTGAGAGACCAGGCAGGGAGACCAGGCAGGGAGACAAGGCTGAGAGACCAGGCAGGGAGACCAGGCAGGGAGACCAGGCAGGGAGACAAGGCTGAGAGACCAGGCAGGGAGACCAGGCAGGGAGACAAGGCTGAGAGACCAGGCAGGGAGACCAGGCAGGGAGACAAGGCTGAGAGACCAGGCAGGGAGACCAGGCAGGGAGACCAGGCAGGGAGACCAGGCTGGGAGACCAGGCAGGGAGACCAGGCAGGGAGACCAGGCAGGGAGACCAGGCAGGGAGACCAGGCAGGGAGACCAGGCAGGGAGACCAGGCAGGGAGACCAGGCAGGGAGACCAGGCAGGGAGACAAGGCTGAGAGACCAGGCAGGGAGACCAGGCAGGGAGACAAGGCTGAGAGACCAGGCAGGGAGACCAGGCAGGGAGACCAGGCAGGGAGACCAGGCTGGGAGACCAGGCAGGGAGACCAGGCAGGGAGACCAGGCAGGGAGACCAGACAGGGAGACCAGGCAGGGAGACCAGGCAGGGAGACCAGGCTGGGAGACCAGGCAGGGAGACCAGGCAGGGAGACAAGGCTGAGAGACCAGGAAGAGAGATCAGGCAGATATATACAAAGATGGTTACGGATTCCTAACAATTTAGCTCTTACGGAAATAACATTGAAATAAAATTAATAGTGATAAAAATAATAATAATAATAATAATAATAATAATAATAATAATAATAATAATAATAATAATAATAATAATAATAACAATAATGACTGCGTGGTAAACAACAGAGATGTACTAAGCATGACTGAGTACATTTTAAATGCACGGTTTCCAATGTCTGTCATAATTAGATACTTGGGACTCCCGCTAGATACATGTTTACCTCTCAGATTCCATCACAAAACGGTTTTATGCATACAACGTAATGAAATGTGTCGACTTGAACCGAGAAACTTCGGTAAGTTCAGTAATTTAAGAAAGCATGAGATAATTTCTTTCAGTAGGTGTTGTGTTATTGTCACTCGGAAATTAACGTCATTAGAGATTGACTGTTTATGTCATACAATACACCAGCTATGAGTTAATAAATAAGACACACGTGCAACACTTGTGTTTCTTTATTTCCTGATACGGTCCCTAAAGTGTTGATTGGAGGTTGTTAGTCCCTTAACCTTATGCAGATGCCTGAGGACGGTGACTTGTATACTGGAGTGAGTTGTAGCAGCTGGAAATAACATCACAGGCGTGCGTGGCATACAAGTGTTAATAGGTCATGACAACTGGAAATAGCATCACAGGCGTGCGTGGCTTACAAGTGTTAATAGGTCATGATAGCAGTTGCTTAGCAATGGAGTTGTGGTAGACATTTCTATCTCCAGCTCTCCTGCACTTCACTGTACAAGCTTACAACCTCATGCCTCTGATTAAGGCTAAAGGACTGACCACCCTCATTCAAGAACTGAACACCTATCAATGGACTGAATACCTCAACAATACATTCCCTCGTGCTCTCCTTTCTTCAGTATTAAAATAACTTCTGTACTAGACTGAAGAAACCTTTTGTCCAGGCGAAAATTTCGGTAAACAAGAGACCCATATCTTAAGAACATTACGCTGATCTTGCCGAGTGCAATCACAATAGCTCCTCCTCATCACAGTCTACCTACGATCCCCGTTGGGGAGGGGAAGCTATACCTGTTCTACGATATTCTCACATAATGTTAAGATAAAAACCAATCAGTGGTGTCATAAATGCCGCTATAAAGACCTGCCTACAGCTTAAATTCACAGTGATTCACTCACTCAAGGACTCTGTACCGACGACAATGAAGCTTCAAAACTTATGGACGACACTGCAATGAAAACATTACGAGAGCGACAGTTCAAAGTATCACCTTCTCCATTATTACTGGCTAAACGTTCCGTTTTTGTTAAACGACTGGATAAGATCGTTACATCTTTACCAACGGCTGAAGTGAAGACGTCTGTCGAGGAGCAGAACACATGAGCCTCGGTAAACACCTTCACTCGAATTCCTAACGACTCTTCTATGATAAAAATCACCTTTTTAAACAGATGTGGCTACCCAAGCGCTCTCTGATGGACTAGCCATCTCATATTACCACATACATCCATGCTACATTGAACCTGAACGTTTCGCCCATGTCTCTCCCTGTTGGAACTGTTATTCTTATCATCACTCTACGAACGACTGCTCAAAGACAAGAAATTCTGCTCCATCTCCACCACCGCCACCATTTCCACCACCGCCGCCACCGCCACCACCGCCGCCACTCAACCTGATGTTATATCTCCAGTACACCTCTCCACTGCTCCTATCATCCCACAGTCACCTGCTAGCACCATGGTAGACTCGGCTAGTGAATACACTTCAGAAAATGAAGAAGATATTGATGACTCTAGCATACCACCATCAAACGCTGACACCATGACGTGTACTGAACTTTACAAAGGCCTCGGTGCAAGAACTATCAAAATTTTCTATGAACAACCACATCACTTCACACTCACCCAAGTTCTGGAATTCCTCGAGCCTCTTCGTTTCACCTATGGAAATAAGACAAAGCTTTACCACCTCTCTAAAACCAGCTTCAAGAAATTTGAGAATGGCTGCTATACAAACCTGCCGTCATAACATTGTCATATAACACCAACAATATGCTGCCCTCTGATGTTTTTCCCTGCCTGCCTTGTCCTGCGACGTAACCTACTGCCAGCTTGTCAAGTCTGTTGACATCCAACTTCCACAAGACCATCGCAACTGAGCCTGCAATTCCTGTTTTTTAAGTGTGACCCACGATAGCCTAGCTGCTGGGTTACGCCCTGTCACTTTTTCTACGACTAAGGACGCTCCACTTCAACACTATTCTTCGCCTGTCCCGTCTTCCCCGCTCACCCCATTGGGGTCTTACCTATACTCTCTTGAACTTGAAGAACATAAGAAGGAAGGAATGCTGCAGTAGGCCTACTGGCCCATGCTAGGCAGGTCCAGGTCTTTTTCATCAACCTGTTACTATTGTATACCAGTGTGGTCAATGACTGTATGGTCTCCAGCAGAGATGCCAATTTTAAAATGAATATTTTTCGCCAGCCGACCCACAAACATGTATGGCTGTCAGAGAGTAGTGTCATCTCGCCTTGCCTCGGAGTTGTCTTCAGAGGTGAGAGTCAGTGTTCCTGTCGTCTCTTGGCTAGGTCAGGTTGGCAGACTCGCTCACTGCGGCTTGATGTATGACATTAATTATCTTTATTTCTCTTGATTACCTTATTTGTTTTATTTTCCCCGTCCGCTTCTGAACCGCCTGCATGTGAGCCCATCCGTCTGATCTACCCCAGGTACCACAAGTCTTAATTAAGGGAGTGTTTCTCACACTCTGTAAACTTGCAGTAACAGAGAGGCAGTTCCTTTGATGTTATCTTCCACTCATCTACATCCATTACCCCTCTTCTTCCTCCTCCTCCTTTATTATCACTTTCTTTCCTCCTCTGAGTGTGTACATTCCTTCCTTCTTTCTTCGTCCATCTTAATATAATACTTAGTATTTCCTCATATATTTAGATGCCTCATAATCAACTTCTTGTTTGACTGTGTCGCTTGCTCCAAGACGATGAAAGAGGCCCCCAAGACGATTCAGGTCCACGGTTCTTACGGCAATCTCTTAGACGGAAAAATAAGGACCCTAAATTTACAGAATTCCATCTAGGGGAAATGCTTGTATTACAGACTTCTATATGCACCATTTTACCTATGCAACCTTTGTTCTACATGTGTTCCTAACATGTTTCCTTACTGAGGATTCATTTAAAAGGCTCTTTACTGAGGGCGGTAATTTTAACAAATATCTCTGTCACTCTTAGCCTTTTATTTTGGCTAGCCTAAACCTGCCGATATTAGAGGATAAAGTGACTAGAGGTGACTTGATTATGATGTACAAAATACCGAGATGAAATGACTGGGTGAACAGAGCGAGTCTGTTTGAGAGACGGGTGTCAGGAACACGAAGGCTCAGCGCAAGTTTAAAACACAGATGCACCACAGGGATGTCATGAAATACTTCTTTAGCATTGAGTGTTTAGTAAGTGGAACAACTTAGAGAGTGAAGTGGTGGGGGCAGGATCCTTACAAAGTTTTAAGATTAAGTATACATAGCTCATCAAGCCACGAGAGAGTAACGATTGTGGCGAATTTCCACAAGGATCAGTACCTGAACCAATTCTGTTTCTTACGTATGTAAACGACATGACAGGGAATCGAGTCGGAATTATTCCCGCTCACAGATAATGTGACACTAATAAGGACAACGTAAACAGGACTTCGTCACTAATTAATGGTCCCAGTCGGACCGAAACGTCGTCTTAAGTTTCATTCACTTATGTAAGGCTTATTTGTGTATTGTGTAAGAGTAAACTAGTGAAGAACTACAAATGAATCTGGACAAGCAGCAGGATTGACCTGATAATTGGCTATTGGAATTTAACCCCAACAAATGCGAAGTTATGAAAATCGGAGAAGGTAAATAATGTCATGAAACAGCGAGGGAACAGAGGCTGTAAACCTCCCAGAAAGAGAAGAACGTCGGGATGAGTATAATCCCAAGCATTTCGTCTGAGGTACACATCAATACCTGCGGCAAATGAGAGATTAGGGAGCTAAACCACACAGGTGGATGGAGTCCAAACGTGGGTTCGAATCCTGCTGACTGTGATCTTTCTGTGTTTATACCTCTGCTTGTTTCTCCACGGTGCATTGATAAAGCATCGCTCGTGTGGTCAGAACATACAGGAGGAGACTGAAATAACTGGAGACCATGACTAAGACACAGTTCCCTATTCAGTTTCTGTATGGGTGGGTATACTAAACAAATTTTCCAGAGAGGTCTCTTTAGCAGCACCACAGAGTGGTCTAGCAAATAATAAAGCATCACTCATGACTCACGAAATCGTAATGACACGATTGTAAACACGGCCACGCTAGCGGGAGATTCGTCTGTAAAAACTTGCATTTGTGGTCACAGTGGTGCCTGTGCTAACCTTCCTATGGTGTAGAAATATACCTAGTTGGACGAATCTTATTGAAGCTAGCTGGTCCAGTGGCTAACGCGACGGTCTGGAGTTTTGAGACTCTCTGACCGCGGGTTCAAATCTCCCCCGTGGTATGGTTAATAAAGCATCGCTCGTGTGGTCAGAACATACAGGAGGAGACTGAAATAACTGGAGACCATGACTGAGACACAGTAGAAGATGTAAATATTTTGCATGTTAAACAAATCTAAATACTTGAATAAGAGTAACTTTTAGGAACATCAACAAGGAAATATTTACGATCCTATACACAGAATGTGTCTGGCTCACCCTGGAGTACGCTGCGCCAGTGTGGAACCTGCATTTAGTAATGTAAGAAATTGGATAAAGTACAAAGGTTTTCAACGAAATTAGACCCGGAGCTAAGGAGTTGAAGCTGTCAAGAGAGGCTAGTGGAGTTATTAAACCTGAGAATACTATAGGACAGAAGGACCAGAGGTAACATGATTACAAAGTACAAAATGCTGAGAATTGACAAGGTGAAAGGGGTACACATGGAGTTTAAAAGCATAGATAAAGCACAGGGAAGTTAGGAATTACTTTTCTAGCCTTAGAGTGGTAAGGAAGTGACACGACCTAGACAGCACAGTATAGGCAAAATCCATACATTGCTTAAAACAATGAGTATGACCGAGTTCACGCAGCCAGGAGAGTGAACGCAGTAGCAGCCAGCAGAGAGGCGAGATCAGGAACTGAGACTCAACGGAACTGAAGCTGGCTACGGTTACAAAAACCAAGGGAGACATAACAATAATACTAAAAATACTTAGAGGGCATATTAATGTTAACATACACTGTTTGTGAAACCGTAAACAGAGACACGAAGACACAGTTGAAAGCTAAGACGCAAATGAGTCAAAAGTTGAGTAAAAATATACCCTCCGTTCAGTCTTTGGATAATTAGGCGTCAGGAGCAGGTTGCATACATAGCTTCACGAAGAGTTATGTTATTTCTATGAGGCTAGGCTTGAGTGAACCCGCTAATAGCCAATTAAGAGGCCGGGGCCAGGAGCTGAAACTCATCCCTTGTAACTAGGCGGGTAGAAATACGCCAGAAATCATAATTACATTGTTCCTCTTCCAATCCCGTTCTGTGTTATATGGAAGACAAAAAAAAAAAAAAAACTCGACGTAACACAATGACCTCAAGCCAGGTAAGAGAGTGCTCGTGGTGGAAGGTCAGAGGTCAAACAAGGAGTAACTTGGTACAATGGTGCCACACGAGTGAAGCAACAGCAGTGCAAAGGTCAACAGGTCAGTTTCAGTAAAGTTTTCACAACACTGGTAACAAACCCGGTAAGGTTAAACAACCATAAAAGAAAGCTAATTAATAAAGCTTTACCAAAGTAATGAAACAAATATATTTTTTTCGGGGAAGGGGGGGGGGAGGACAAGCCAAGTAAACAACAGATTTAAAATAAAATATTGGTATAGCTTATTATTTACTGATAAATAAGACAAGTACAACACCTGGGTGTTTTTGTTTCGCAAAAAAAAACACCCAGGTGTTGATTTATGAATTCAAAACATGGGGTTGTAGATACATGGCCTTGTATGGGCCAGTAGGCCTTCTGCAGTGTTCATCTATTCTTATGTTCTTAAGATGATAAATCTGACACATGTGCAACACTTGTGTATATTATGGAAACGTTCGTTATCAACATTGATGAGCTGATTACATCAACTCCAGGCTGAGGGACTGATTACCTCAAATTCCTGTTCATCTTCGCCATTCTTCTTTGTATTGGACAGATGAAGCCCCTGTGTGGCGAAACGTTTCCTTAACAAGGATACCCAAGTGCAGCACATGTGTCTAATTTATTAATTCAGGAATTATTGTAAAGTGTTGAAGCTGGCTGGCGAAACATCTTAAAGATACCGAAATGTACATACTGCTGCATACCTGCTAATATACACACATTATTATTTTCGATTACTGTTTTCGTCAGTCTAAGCCATATGTTAACTTTATTAACTAGATAAAATAGTATTTATTATTTTTTTATTTTTTATTATCACACTGGCCGATTCCCACCAAGGCAGGGTGGCCCGAAAAAGAAAAACTTTCACCATCATTCACTCCATCACTGTCTTGCCAGAAGGGTGCTTTACACTACAGTTTTTAAACTGCAACATTAACACGCCTCCTTCAGAGTGCAGGCACTGTACTTCCCATCTCCAGGACTCAAGTCTGGCCTGCCGATTTCCCTGAACCCCTTCATAAATGTTACTTTGCTCACACTCCAACAGCACGTCAAGTATTAAAAACGATTTGTCTCCATTCGTTCCTATGAAATACCCTCGTGCACGCTTGATGGAAGTCCAAGCCCCTCGCACACAAAACCTCCTTTACTCCCTCCTCCAAACTTTCCTAGGCCGACTCCTACTCCGCCTTCCCTCCACTACAGATTGATACACTCTCGAAGTCATTCTGTTTCGTTCCATTCTCTCTACATTTCTGAACCACCTCAACTATCCTTCCTCAACCCTCTGGACAACAGTTTTGGCAATCTCACACCTCCTCCTAACTTCCAAACTATGAATTCTCTGCATTATATTCACACCACACATTGCCCTCAGACATGACATCTCCACTGCCTCCAGCCTTCTCCTCATTGCAACATTCATCACCCATGCTTCACACCCATATAAGAGCGTTGGTAAAACTATACTCTCATACATCCCCCTATTTGCTTCTAAGGACGAAGTATTTTGTCTCCACAGACTCCTAAGTGCACCACTCACCCTTTTCCCCTCATCAATTCTATGATTCACCTCATCTTTCATAGACCCATCTGCTGACACGTCCACTCTCAAATATCTGAATACATTCACCTCCTCCATACTCTCTCCCTCCAATCTGATATCCAATCTTTCATCACCTAATCTGTCTGTTATCCTCATAACCTTACTCTTTCCTATATTCACTTTTAATTTTCTTCTATTACATTCCATACCAAATTCATCTACCAGCCTCTGCAACTTCTCTTCAGAATCTCCCAAGAGCACAGTGTCATCAGCAAAAAGCAACTGTGACACTTTATGTTTGATTCTTTATCTTTTAACTCCACGCCTCTTGCCAAGACCCTCGCATTTACTTCTCTTACAACCCCATCTATAAATATATTAAACAACCAAGGTGACATCACATATCCTTGTCTAAGGCCTACTTTTAATGGGAAATAATCTCCCTCTTTCCTACATACTCTAACTTGAGCCTCACTATCCTCGTAAAAACTCTTCACTGCTTTCAGTAACCTACCTCTTATACCATGCACCTGCAACATCTGCCACATTGCCCCCCTATCCACCCTGTCATACGCCTTTTCCAAATCCAAAAATGCCACAAATACATCTTTAGCCTTATCTAAATACTGTTCACTTATATGTTTCACTGTAAACACTTGGTCTACACCCCTCCCCTACCTTTCCTAAAGCCTCCTTGTTCATCTGCTATCCTACTCTCTGTCTTACTCTTAATTCTTTCAATAATAACTCTATCATACACTTTACCAGGTATAATCAACGGACTTATCCCCCTATAATTTTTGCACTCTCTTTTGTCCCCTTTGTCTTTATGCAAAGGAACTATGCACGCTCTCTGCCAATCCCTAGGCACCTTACCCTCTTCCATATATTTATTAAATAATAGCACCAACCACTCCAAAACTATATCCCCACCTGCTTTTAACATTTCTATCTTCATTCCATCAATCCCAGCTGCCTTACCCCCTTTCATTCTACCCACTGCCTCATGAACTTCCCCCATACTCACAACTGGCTCTTCCTCACTCCTACAAGATGTTATTCCTCCTTGCCCTATACACGAAATCACAGCTTCCTTATCTTCATCAACATTTAACAATTCCTCAAAATATTCCCTCCATCTTCCCGATACCTCTAACTCTCCATTTGATAACTCTCCTCTCCTATTTTTAACTGACAAATCCATTTGTTCTCTAGGCTTCCTCAACTTCCTCAACTCCAAAACGTTTTCTTATTTTCATCAAAATTTCTTGATAACATCTCACCCACTCTCTCATTTGCTCTCTTTTTACATTGCTTCACCACTCTCTTAACCTCTCTTTTTTTCTCCATATACTCCTCCCTCCTTGCATCACTTCTACGTTGTAAAAACCTTTCACATGCTAACTTTTTCTCCCTTACTACTCTCTTTACATCATCATTCCACCAATCGCTCTTCTTCCCTCCTACACCCACTTTCCTGTAACCACAAACTTCTGCTGAACACTCTAACACTACATTTTTGAACCTACTCCTTATATCTTCGACCCCATTGCCTATACTCTCACTAGCCCGTCTATCCTCCAATAGTCGTTTATATCTTACCCTAACTGCCTCCTCTTTTAGTTTATAAACCTTCACCTCTCTCTTCCCTGATGCTTCTATTCTCCTTGTATCCCATCTACGTTTTACTCTCAGTGTAGCTACAACTAAAAAGTGATCTGATATATCTGTGGCCCCTCTATAAACATGTACATCCTGAAGTCTGCTCAACAGTCTTTTATCTACCAATACATAATCCAACAAACTATTGTCATTACTCCCTACGTCATATCTTGTATACTTATTTATCCTCTTTTTCTTAAAATATGTATTACCTATAACTAAACCCCTATCTATACAAAGTTCAATCAAAGGGCTCCCATTATCATTTACACCTGGCACCCCAAACTTACCTATCACACCCTCTCTAAATGCTTCTCTTACTTTAGCATTCAGGTCCCCTACCACAATTACTCTCTCACTTGGTTCAAAAGTTCCTATACATTCGCTTTACTTCTCCCAAAATCTCTCTCTCTCCTCTACACTCCTCTCTTCTCCAGGTCCATACACGCTTATTATGACCCACTTTTCGCATCCAACCTTTATTTTAATCCACATAATCCTTGAATTTACACGTTTATATTCTCTCTTCTCCTTCCATAACTGATTCTTCAACATTACTGCTACCCCTTCCTTAGCTCTAACTCTCTCAGATACTCCAGATTTAATCCCATTTATTTCCCCCCACCGAAACTCCCCTACCCCTTTCAGCTTTGTTTCGCTTAGGGCCAGGACATCCAACTTCTTTTCATTTATACCATCAGCAATCATCTGTTTCTTGTCATCCGCACTACATCCACGCACAATCAAGCATCCCAGTTTTATAAAGTTTTTCTTCTTCTCTTTTTTAGTAAATGTCTACAGGAGAAAGGGTTACTAGCTCATTGCTAGTAAATAAAATCGTTTCAGGTTTCATCAAGCTCTGTAAATCACCATCTACATTTCGAATTCATGTCGTATGTGGTGGTTTCATTTTAAGAATTATATTTGGTTCAGAGTGTTGTGCGTACATAGTAGACACAGACGAGAGTGAGCTGCCCATGCTGCACACTCCTTTTTTTAAGTTTTTCTCTATTAAGTAGGAAAATAGTTGGTGGAGACACAGAAATTAGTAAGCTCAGTAATTTCCAACAACTCGATAGGAAGTTTACTTTTATGGGATATTTCAGTTTGTTGGTCAGGAGCTCCATCTCATCATTTAGCAAAACCTTGGCGAACAAGAAGTCCACATCCAGCTCAGATTTTTTTTTTTTTTTGGTCTTGTGAAGATTAAGTTTCTTAATTCCTGTGAGGAATCTTTCGAGTGGATGATCTGGAATTAGGAAAATTCCTCCCCCCAAATCCCAAAAAATAGTTTCAAGAAGACGTCTGAACTATTTCGGGAGTTTGTATGAGGACCCTATACTAGATATGATGGGTCTCAGTGGTGCGTATGTTGTTCTTAGGTGTTTCAAGAATTTCGTTAAAATAAGGAAGTTTTACATTTATTGTTCCTAGATTTTATAAGAATTTCGTTAAAATAAAGAAGTTTTAAATTTATTGTTCCTAGATTTTATAAGAATTTCATTAAAATAAGAAGTTTTAGATTAACTGGTCTTAGATATTTCAAAAATTTCGTTAAAATCAATAAGCTTTAAATTCATTGTTCTTATGTTTTTTTTTTTAAGAATCTCGTGAAAATAAGGAAGTTATAGATTTACTGTTTTGCTTTTTAGGAGAATTTCATTTTTTCTTGTTTTTTTTTATTATGTCTCATTGTTATTTGGTGAAGGAGACGCTGGTGCTACTGAGATGCTCATTATCTTACCGTCTCTCACTACTTCACAAACTTTACTATTGCAGTCTTCCTTATTCATGATAATTTTGCCTCCTCTGACAGACGTGTTATTATTATTATTATGTTTTAGTCTGTTTTGAGATTAAGAAGTGCAGAATTTAATCTTCTTAGTAGGCAGCATTTATAAGGTAAGATAAGATAAGATTTCGTTCGGATTTTTAACCCCGGAGGGTTAGCCACCCAGGATAACCCAAGAAAGTCAGTGCGTCATCGAGGACTGTCTAACTTATTTCCATTGAGGTCCTTAATCTTGTCTCCCAGGATGCGACCCACACCAGTCGACTAACACCCAGGTACCTATTTGCTGCTAGGTGAACAGGACAACAGGTGTAAGGAAACGTGTCGAAATGTTTCCACCCGCCGGGAATCGAACCCGGGCCCTCCGTGTGTGAAGCGGGAGCTTTTAGCCACCAGGTTAATGTTGAATTTGGCTTCAAACTTCTTAAAGATGATAAAGTGGTTGAAAACATTCTTAACAGTAAATTCAACAGTAAAAATTTCAACTCAAACTTAATAATTCTATGACATGTTTGCTAAGTTGTTTGTCGGACAAATTAGTAACACTTTTTTTCAAGGTCTGTTTGAGGTATTTGTTAATTTGCTAAGAGTTCGTCTAGCTTAAATATTTATCCCACGAAGTATGTCTTTGAGGGAGGGAAACTTACCACGAAGGTGTGAGTGAGTTTGTCAAGCCCAAACGATTTAGAGCAGATTTCTTCTTCTAGAAATCATTCGACGAAGCTCTTTTGGATTTTCTTGGGGATCCCTGAAGGTGGATTGGAGAGGGAGCAGAAAAACTAGCTCCTGTAGGTGTGTTGGTGCACCATTGAGTAATAAAAACTGATCATTCTGAAGTTATGCCAGCGAACACACGAAAGCGCCATAACATGCATTCATTTATATTAGCAAATCGCTAAAGGAGGGTGTTCCGGGGGTCAACGCCCCCGTGACCTGGTCTATGACCAGGTGGGTGATGAGTCAGGCATAACAGAAAATGAGAGGCTGTCATCATGACTCACGAAATCGTAATGACACGAATGCAAACAAACCAGTGGCTAACGTGTCGATCTGGAGTTTAATGACTCTCTAACCGCGGGTTCAAGTCCCGCCCGTGGTATGATTTGAGAAGCTGTGTTCAATGTTCCTATCAACAATGCAAGGTACTGTGTTGATCATCGTCATTCCAGAATGCAAACATAGGTGGGGGTTATGTGCTGTACTCATCTATTTGTGCTCACCTTTTTGTGGTTGCAGGGGTCGGCTCATAGCTCCTGGCTCCGCCTCTTCACTGATTGCTATTAGGTCCTCTCTCTTCCTACTCCATGAGCTTTATCAAATCTCGTCTTAAAACTATGTATGGTTCCTACCTCCACTACGTCACTTTCTAGGCTATTCCACTTCCTGACAACTCTGTGACTGAAGAAATACTTCCTAACATCCCTTTGACTCATCAGAGTCTTCAACTTCCAATTGCTGTGTACTCATGTGTATTCCAAGGAGAAGCTGAGTTGAGTATCCTCATCTACACTGCCAGGAATAGCTAGGTTGTATACCCTTCTTCACACTGCCATGATCAGCTGAGTTGAGTAGCCCCATCTACACTGCCAGTAGCTGAGTTGTGTCCCTTTGTCCACAATACGAACAAAAACTGTGTTCAGTATTCTCATCCATACTGCCAGGATAAGCTGAGTTGAGTACCTTCAGTCCCACTTGAGAGAGAGGCTAGGTATCCGTATACAGCGTCACGGGTCAGGTATCCGTGTACAGCGTCACGGACTAGGTATTCGTGTACAGCGTTACGGACTAGGTATTTGTCTATTGCGTCACGGGCTTAGTACCTGTATTCAGCGTCATGGGCTTGGTATCCTTGCACAGCGTTACGGGCTAGGTATCCGTGTGCCTCGTCACGGGGTAAGTACCCTTGTATAGCGTCATGGGCTAATTACCCATATACAGCATCACGGACTACGTATCCGGGCTTGGTACCCGTGTACAGGCAGCATATTACCGTTGTAAAGCTTCACGGAAACTGGCACCAGCGTACAGCTTGGCGAAACTAGGAAGCAGTGTGCAGGCAATCCCCTCAGTGAGACCACGTAGCACGGACTCAATACCATTGGTTTATGTCCAGCAGTTGAGCCATAATATCCCTCCAGAGCACAACGCTGCCAGAATATACGCCTCTAACCTAATTTGTATCTAGTATAAAGTTCCGCCTCCCAGTGTCACTGGGATTCGAAACCAGTAAAGCGAAACATTCTGGCGAAGCCGCATACATTGAATTAAGAAAAGCAATGCGGGTTGTCTCGAGGCGTCTTGGTGGCTGTATCGCGGTGTTATGAGTCGTTACAGGCGGTATTCGTCGTTCAGGAAGGCAGGCTAGTTCGTCCTCAATAAAATAACGTGATAAGGGGGAGATGGGGAATATTTATTCCCCCTAATGACTACCCCAGCACCTGGAGGATGAGGGTAGGGGTGCACGAGATGGTGGGGGTTAGAGCATCATTGAGGCTCAACACAGTGGTCGTAGCGACGGTCATTACCGTCGCGTTGACGGTGTAGGAGATTGATGATGCAGGTTGTAATGAGGGTAGTGATGGGTGATGCTCGTGGTGATGGCGGATGATTTGTGGTGAAAACTAAAGTAGTTGAGGGATGATAGTGGTGTATATGTATGGTATACAGTACCGGCAACATGAAGAATTGATAACGATAACGTTGGATGAGTGATGGTGAAAACTATGAAGAAATCTATTGATAATTATGGTGACGACAGAGGTTTTGGATGATTAGTGGTAATGCATGGTGACGACACTGATGCAGCTGAATGGTGACGACACTGATGTAGCTGAATGGTGACGACACTGATGCAGCTGAATGGTGACGACACTGATGCAGCTGAATGGTGACGACACTGATGCAGCTGAATGGTGACAACACTGATGCAGCTGAATGGTGACGACGCTGATGCAGCTGAATGGTGACGACACTGATGTAGCTGAATGGTGACGACACTGATGCAGCTGAATGGTGACGACACTGATGCAGCTGAATGGTGACGACACTGATGCAGCTGAATGGTGACAACACTGATGCAGCTGAATGGTGACGACGCTGATGCAGCTGAATGGTGACGACACTGATGTAGCTGAATGGTGACGACACTGATGCAGCTGAATGGTGACGACACTGATGTAGCTGAATGGTGACGACACTGATGCAGCTGAATGGTGACGACACTGATGCAGCTGAATGGTGACGACACTGATGCAGCTGAATGGTGACGACGCTGATGCAGCTGAATGGTGACGACACTGATGCAGCTGAATGGAGACGACACTGATGCAGCTGGGTGGTGACGCACTGATGCAGCTGAATGGTGACGACACTGATGCAGCTGGATGGTGACACACTGATGCAGCTGGATGGTGACACACTGATGCAGCTGGATGGTGACACACTGATGCAGCTGGATGGTGACGACACTGATGCAGCTGGATGGTGACGACACTGATGGAGCTAGATGGTGACGATACTGATGCAGCTGGATGGTGACGCACTGATGCAGCTGGATGGTGACGCACTGATGCAGCTGGATGGTGACACACTGATGCAGCTGGATGGTGACGACACTTATGCAGCTGGATGGTGACGACACTGATGCAGCTGGATGGTGACGACACTGATGCAGCTGGATGGTGACACTAATGCAGCTGGATGGTGACGCACTGATGCAGCTGGATGGTGACACACTGATGCAGCTGGATGGTGACGACACTTATGCAGCTGGATGGTGACGACACTGATGCAGCTGAATGGTGACGACACTGATGCAGCTGAATGGAGACGACACTGATGCAGCTGGGTGGTGACGCACTGATGCAGCTGAATGGTGACGACACTGATGCAGCTGGGTGGTGACGCACTGATGCAGCCGGATGGTGACGACACTGATGCAGCTGGATGGTGACACACTGATGCAGCTGGATGGTGACACACTGATGCAGCTGGATGGTGACACACTGATGCAGCTGGATGGTGACGACACTGATGCAGCTGGATGGTGACGACACTGATGGAGCTAGATGGTGACGATACTGATGCAGCTGGATGGTGACGCACTGATGCAGCTGGATGGTGACGCACTGATGCAGCTGGATGGTGACACACTGATGCAGCTGGATGGTGACGACACTTATGCAGCTGGATGGTGACGACACTGATGCAGCTGGATGGTGACGACACTGATGCAGCTGGATGGTGACACTAATGCAGCTGGATGGTGACGCACTGATGCAGCTGGATGGTGACGACACTGATGCAGCTGAATGGTGACGCACTGGTGCAGCTGAATGGTGACAACATTGATGCAGCTGGATGGTGACGACAATGATGCAGCTGGGTGGTGACGCACTGATGCAGCTGAATGGTGACGCACTGATGCAGGTGGATGGTGACACACTGATGCAGCTGGATGGTGACGACACTGATGCAGCTGGATGGTGACGACACTGATGCAGCTGGATGGTGACGACACTGATGCAGCTAGATGGTGACACTAATGCAGCTGGATGGTGACGCACTGATGCAGCTGGATGGTGACGACACTGATGCAGCTGGATGGTGAATATACTGATGCAGCTGGATGGTGACGACACTGATGCAGCTGGATGGTTGTGATGAATGGTTTGAAAAACCGACAAGTTGAAGATTGAGACACTTATGCAGCATATGGGAATCTTTATTCAGGAAACGTTTCGCCACACAGTGGATTCATCAGTCCAATACAAAGAGGAAGGCGTAAGGAGAGGAGAAGTATGAGGTAATCAGTCCCTCAACCTGGAGTCGATGTGTTCAGTCCATCAGTCTTGTAGAATGTACAGCATAGGGCCGTAGACGTGGCTTATATACTGTAGTGAGGTGAGGTGAAGCAGGTGGAGGCGGGGTCATAGTGGTACCATCCACTAGTCGAAGTAGGTCTTCGTCCAAAGGTTGAACAAGTGTTGAAGAATTCTTTGTAACAAGATCCCATGATGTCGGTTTTTCAAACCATTCATCACAACTGTCAGACACTGCAGCATCATGGGATCTTGTTACAAAGAATTCTTCAACACTTGTTCATCCTTTGGACGAAGACCTACTTCGACTAGTGGATGGTACCACTATGACCCCGCCTCCACCTGCTTCACCTCACCTGACTACAGTATATAAGCCACGTCTACGGCCCTATGCTGTACATTCTACAAGATTGATGGACTGAACACATCGACTCCAGGTTGAGGGACTGATTACCTCATACTCCTCCTCTCCTTACGCCTTCCTCTTTGTATTGGACTAATGAAGGAACTGTGTGGCGAAACGTTTCCTGAATAAAGATTCCCATATGCTGCATAAGTGTCTCAATCTTCAACTTGTCGGTTTTTCAAACCATTCATCACAACTGTCAGACACTGCAGCATCATGGGATCTTGTTACAAAGAATTCTTCAACACTTGTTCAACCTTTGGACGAAGACCTACTTCGACTAGTGGATGGTACCACTATGACCCCGCCTCCACCTGCTTCACCTCACCTGACTACAGTATATAAGCCACGTCTACGGCCCTATGCTGTACATTCTACAAGATTGATGGACTGAACACATCGACTCCAGGTTGAGGGACTGATTACCTCATACTCCTCCTCTCCTTACGCCTTCCTCTTTGTATTGGACTAATGAAGCCACTGTGTGGCGAAACGTTTCCTGAATAAAGATTCCCATATGCTGCATAAGTGTCTCAATCTTCAGCTGGATGGTGACGCACTGATGCAGCTGGATGGCGACGACACTGATGCAGCTGGATGGTGACGAAACTGATGCAGCTGGATGGTGACGACACTGATGCAGCTGGATGGTGACGACACTAATGCAGCTGGATGGTGACGACACTGATGCAGCTGGATGGCGACGCATTGATGCAGCTGGATGGTGACGACACTGATGTAGCTGGATGGTGACGACACTGATGTAGCTGGATGGTGGCGACACTCATGCAGCTTGATGGTGACGACACTGATGCAGCTGGATGGTGACGACATTGATGCAGCTGAATGGTGACGACATTGATGCAGCTGAATGGTGACGACATTGATGCAGCTGAATGGTGACGACATTGATGCAGCTGAATGGTGACGACATTGATGTAGCTGAATGGTGACGACATTGATGCAGCTGAATGGTGACGACACTGATGCAGCTGAATGGTGACGACATTGATGCAGCTGAATGGTGACGACATTGATGCAGCTGAATGGTGACGACATTGATGCAGCTGAATGGTGACGACACTGATGCAGCTGAATGATGCCAGTATTGTAATTTGTTTAGGCTTTTGCTGACGGTTCAGTTGTGTGACTCTGGCAGTGACGGTAATCTTTTCACTACAATTCTTGAAATAACAGTGATGTAATTTCGGAGACGGTGGTTAATTAGAGCACTTAACGGAAGACCACTAATGTGAAGGATACAAATTAGTCCCGTAGCAGGAACAATTTATTAGTAACCCACTAGTTAGAAATGCATAGTCTATTAGGAGAAATATTTGTATTTCTCACTTCCTGTCAACCGTCCATATCTCAGATCCTCAGTTTCCCAACTCTGAAATTTGTTTGTCTTAGTTAATTTAGAAATTGGGTAAACTCTGCTAATAATCATGATAATAGGAATATGTTATTTAAAAAGATGCATGTAAAACAAATGCGACATTTTTATTGTGGCAGCGTTTCGCTCTCCAGGAGTTTTGTCAAGCAGTTACAAACAATATAAGGACACAAGGGTATAAATAGGTACAGAGTGAGATGCCTTGCACCTCACTCTCTACCTATTTATACCCTCTGTGTCCTATTGTCTGCAACGGCTTGACAAAGCTGCTGGAAAGCGAGACGTTGCCACAAAAAAATGTCGCATTTCCTGTAAATATATCCTTTTGCCCAACATATTGTCGGTAATTCTACCAACATTATTACAACAACATGACTATTGTTTCTAGCAAACCCACATCTTCTGAGGACACAATGAAACTTGACGTTTTCTATATTTCAGATACAAAGTAACACCTTTCGCTCTGTTAATATTTAATTTCTAAGTCATGTCAAGTGAGTCCTAAGCTCACTCGCCATGGGTTCAAATCCCACCCGTTCCCTGATTTTTTCGCACTAGTGTTATTATGATTTCGCGAGTCATTTGTACTTGTATTTCGTCAAAGTAATGCAGCTCCAAGAACTCTCGTGCAACATACGGGTATATTCATTCTGGAGACGTTTCGCCAGCCAGATGGCTGAAGTTACTGGCTGGCGAAGTGTTTACAGAATAATGATAACCAAATGTTGCAAAATGTGTCTCAGTTATCAAGTTATCGGTTTTTAAACCAGTTATTTACATCTTGCTTCATACTGCACGCTTCATACTGCACGCTTCATACTGCACGCTTCATACTGCACGCCTCATACTGCACGCTTCATAGTGCACGCTTCATACTGCACGCTTCATACTGCACGCTTCATACTGCACGCTTCATACTGCACGCTTCATGCTGCACGCTTCATGCTGCACGCTTCATACTGCACGCTTCATACTGCACGCTTCATACTGCACGCCTCATACTGCACGCTTCATACTGCACGCTTCATACTGCACGCTTCATACTGCTCGCTTCATACTGCACGCTTCATGCTGCACGCTTCATACTGCACGCCTCATACTGCACGCTTCATACTGCACGCTTCATACTGCACGCTTCATACTGCACGCCTCATACTGCACGCTTCATACTGCACGCTTCATATTGCACGCTTCATACTACACACTTCATACTGCATGCTTCATACTGCAGGCTTCATACTGCACGCTTCATACTACACACTTCATACTGCACGCTTCATACTGCTCGCTTCATACTGCACGCTTCATGCTGCACGCTTCATACTGCACGCCTCATACTGCACGCTTCATGCTGCACGCTTCATGCTGCACGCTTCATACTGCACGCTTCATACTGCACGCTTCATACTGCACGCTTCATGCTGCACGCTTCATACTGCACGCTTTATACTGCACGCTTCATACTGCACGCTTCATACTGCACGCTTCATACTGCACGCTTCATACTGCACGCTTCATACTACACACTTCATACTACACACTTCATACTGCACGCTTCATACTGCACGCTTCATACTGCACGCTTCATACTGCACGCTTCATGCTGCACGCTTCATACTGCACGCTTCATACTGCACGCTTCATACTGCACGCTTCATACTGCACGCTTCATACTGCACGCCTCATACTGCACGCTTCATGCTGCACGCTTCATACTGCACGCTTCATACTGCACGCTTCATGCTGCACGCTTCATACTGCACGCTTCATACTACACACTTCATACTGCACGCTTCATGCTGCACGCTTCATACTGCACGCTTCATGCTGCACGCTTCATACTGCACGCTTCATACTACACACTTCATACTGCACGCTTCATACTGCACGCCTCTTGCTGCACGCTTCATACTGCACGCTTCATACTGCACGCTTCATGCTGCACGCTTCATACTGCACGCTTCATACTGCACGCTTCATGCTGCACGCTTCATACTGCACGCTTCATACTACACACTTCATACTGCACGCTTCATACTGCACGCTTCATGCTGCACGCTTCATACTGCACACTTCATACTGCACGCTTCATACTACACACTTCATACTGCACGCTTCATACTGCACGCTTCATGCTGCACGCTTCATACTGCACGCTTCATACTACACACTTCATACTGCACGCTTCATACTGCAGGCTTCATACTGCAGGCTTCATACTGCACGCTTCATACTACACACTTCATACTGCACGCTTCATGCTGCACGCTTCATACTGCACGCTTCACACTGCACGCTTCATACTGCACGCTTCATGCTGCACGCTTCATACTGCACGCTTCATACTACACACTTCATACTGCACGCTTCATACTGCACGCTTCATACTGCACGCTTCATACTACACACTTCATACTGCACGCTTCATACTACACACTTCATACTGCACGCTTCATACTACACACTTCATACTGCACGCTTCATACTGCACGCTTCATACTGCACGCTTCATACTGCACGCTTCATACTGCACACTTCATACTACACACTTCATACTGCACGCTTCATACTACACACTTCACACTACACACTTCATACTGCACGCTTCATACTGCACACTTCATACTGCACGCTTCATAATGCACGCTTCATAATGCACGCTTCATACTGCATGCTTCATACTGCACGCTTCATACTGCATGCTTCATACTGCACGCATCATAATGCACGCTTCATACTGCACGCTTCATACTGCACGCTTCATACTGCACGCTTCATACTGCACGCTTCATTCTGCACGCTTCATGCTGCATGCTTCATACTGCACGCTTCATTCTACACACTTCATACTGCACGTTTCATACTGCACGCTTCATACTGCACGCTTCATACTGCACGCTTCATACTACACACTTCATACTGCACGCTTCATACTACACACTTCATACAGCACGCTTCATACTACACACTTCATACTGCACGCTTCATACTACACGCTTCATACTGCACACTTCATACTACACACTTCATACTGCACGCTTCATACTGCACGCTTCATACTGCACACTTCATACTGCACGCTTCATACTGCACGCTTCATACTACACGCTTCATACTGCACACTTCATACTACACACTTCATACTGCACGCTTCATACTGCACACTTCATACTGCACGCTTCATACTGCACGCTTCATACTGCACGCTTCATACTGCACGCTTCATACTGCACGCTTCATACTGCACGCTTCATACTGCATGCTTCATACTGCACGCTTCATACTGCACACTTCATACTGCACACTTCATAATGCACGCTTCATACTGCACGCTTCGTACTACACACTTCATACTGCACGCTTCATACTGCACGCTTCATACTGCACGCTTCATACTACACACTTCATACTGCATGCTTCATACTGCAGGCTTCATACTGCACGCTTCATACTGCACGATTCATACTGCACGCTTCATACTACACACTTCATACTGCACGCTTCATACTGCACGCTTCATATTGCACGCTTCATACTACACACTTCATACTGCATGCTTCATACTGCAGGCTTCATACTGCACGCTTCATACTACACACTTCATACTGCACGCTTCATACTACACACTTCATACTGCACGCTTCATACTGCACGCTTCATACTGCACGCTTCATACTGCACGCTTCGTACTGCACGCTTCATACTGCACGCTTCATACTGCACGCTTCATACTACACACTTCATACTGCACGCTTCATACTGCACGCTTCATACTGCACGCTTCATACTGCATGTTTCATACTGCATGCTTCATACTTCACGCTTCATACTGCACGCTTCATACTGCACGCTTCATAATGCACGCTTCATACTGCACGCTTCATACTGCACGCTTCATACTGCACGATTCATACTGCACGCTTCATACTGCACGCTTCATACTACACACTTCATACTGCACGCTTCATACTGCACGCTTCATACTACACACTTCATACTGCACGCTTCATACTGCACGCTTCACACTACACGCTTCATACTGCACGCTTCATACTGCACACTTCATACTACACACTTCATACTGCACGCTTCATACTACAAACTTCATACTACACACTTCATACTGCACGCTTCATACTGCACGCTTCATACTACACACTTCATACTGCACGCTTCATACTGCACGCTTCATACTACACACTTCATACTGCACGCTTCATACTACACGCTTCATAATGCACGCTTCATACTGCACGCTTCATACTGCACGCTTCATACTGCATGCTTCATACTGCACGCTTCATACTGCACGCTTCATACTGCACGCTTCATACTGCACGCTTCATACTACACACTTCATACTGCACACTTCATACTGCACGCTTCATATTGCACGCTTCATACTGCACGCTTCATACTGCACGCTTCATACTGCACGCTTCATACTGCACGCTTCATACTGCACACTTCATACTACACACTTCATACTGCACGCTTCATACTACAAACTTCATACTACACACTTCATACTGCACGCTTCATACTGCACGCTTCATACTACACACTTCATACTGCACGCTTCATACTGCACGCTTCATACTGCACACTTCATACTGCACGCTTCATACTACACGCTTCATAATGCACGCTTCATAATGCACGCTTCATACTGCTCGCTTCATACTGCACGCTTCATACTGCATGCTTCATACTGCACGCTTCATACTGCACGCTTCATACTGCACGCTTCATACTGCACGCTTCATACTGCACGCTTCATACTACACACTTCATACTGCACACTTAATACTGCACGCTTCATACTGCACGCTTCATACTGCACGCTTCGTACTACACACTTCATACTGCACGCTTCATACTGCACGCTTCATACTGCACGCTTCATACTGCACGCTTCATACTGCACGCTTCATACTACACACTTCATACTGCACGCTTCATAGTTCACACTTCATACTGCACGCTTCATACTGCACGCTTCATACTGCACGCGTCATACTGCCTACACGCTTCATACTGCACGCTTCATACTGCTCGCTTCATACTGCACGCTTCATACTGCACGCTTCATACTACACACTTCATACTACACACTTCATACTGCACGATTCATACTGCACGATTCATACTGCACACTTCATACTGCACGCTTCATACTGCACGCTTCATTCTGCACGCTTCATTCTGCACGCTTCATACTGCACGCTTCATAATGCACGCTTCATACTGCACGCTTCATACTGCACGCTTCATACTGCACGCTTCATACTGCACGCTTCATACTGCACGCTTCATACTGCACGCTTCATGCTACACACTTCATACTGCACACTTCATACTGCACGCTTCATACTGCACGCTTCATACTGCACGCTTCGTACTACACACTTCATACTGCACGATTCATACTGCACGCTTCATACTGCACGCTTCATACTGCACGCTTCATACTGCACGCTTCATACTACACACTTCATACTGCACGCTTCATACTACACACTTCATACTGCACGATTCATACTGCACGCTTCACACTACACGCTTCATACTGCACGCTTCATACTGCACGCTTCATACTGCACGCTTCATACTGCACGCTTCATACTGCACGCTTCATAATGTACGCTTCATACTGCACGCTTCATACTGCACGCTTCATACTACACACTTCATACTGCACGCTTCATACTGCACGCTTCATACTGCACGCTTCATACTACACACTTCATACTGCACGCTTCATACTGCACGCTTCATACTGCACGTTTCATACTGCACGCTTCATACTACAAACTTCATACTGCACGCTTCATAGTTCACACTTCATACTGCACGCTTCATACTGCTCGCTTCATACTGCACGCTTCATACTGCACGCTTCATACTGCACGCTTCATACTACACACTTCATGCTGCACGCTTCATACTACACACTTCATACTGCACGATTCATACTGCACGATTCATACTGCACACTTCATACTGCACGCTTCATACTGCACGCTTCATACTACACGCTTCATACTGCACGCTTCATACTGCACGCTTCATACTGCACGCTTCATACTGCACGCTTCATACTACACACTTCATACTGCACGCTTCATACTACACACTTCATACTGCACGCTTCATACTGCACGCTTCATACTGCACGCTTCATACTGCACGCTTCATACTTCTCGCTTCATACTGCACGCTTCGTACTGCACGCTTCATACTGCACGCTTCATACTGCACACTTCATACTGCACACTTCATACTGAGTGCTTCATACTGCACACTTCATACTGCACACTTCATACTGCACACTTAATACTGCACACTTCATACTGCACACTTCATACTGAGTGCTTCATACTGCACACTTCATACTGCACACTTAATACTGCACTTCATACTGCACACTTCGTACTGCACACTTTATACTGCACACTTCATACTGAGCACATCATACTGCACACTTCATACTATGCTCTTCATACTGCACACTTCATACTGAGCGCATCATACTGCACACTTCACACTGCACACTTCATACTGCACACTTCATACTGCACACTTCATACTGCACACTTCACACTGCACACTTCATACTACACACTTCATACTGCACGCTTCATAGTACACACTTAAGTCAACACGCTTCATACTACACACTTCATACTGCACACTTCCTACTGAGCACTTCATACTGCACACTTCACACTGCACACTTCATACTACACACTTCATACTGCACGCTTCATAGTACACACTTAAGTCAACACGCTTCATACTGCACACTTCATACTGCACGCTTCATACTGCACACTTCATCCTGCACGCTTCATACTGCACGCTTCATACTGCACGCTTAATACTGCACGCTTCATACTACACACTTCATACTGCACGCTTCATACTACACACTTCATACTGCACGCTTCATACTACACACTTAATACTGCACGCTTCATACTGCACAGTTCATTCTGCACGCTTCATACTACACACTTCATACTGCACGCTTCATACTGCACACTTCATACTGCACGCTTCATACTACACACTTCATACTGCACGCTTCATACTGCACACTTAATACTGCACGCTTCATACTACACACTTCATACTGCACGCTTCATACTACACACTTAATACTGCACGCTTCATACTGCGCACTTAATACTGCACGCTTCATACTACACACTTCAAACTGTACGCTTCATACTGCACACTTAATACTGCACGCTTCATACTGCACACTTCAAACTGTACGCTTCATACTGCACACTTAATACTGCACGCTTCATACTGCACACTTCAAACTGTACGCTTCATACTACACACTTAATACTGCACGCTTCATACTGCACACTTAATGCTGCACGCTTCATACTGCACACTTCAAACTGTACGCTTCATACTGCACACTTCAAACTGTACGCTTCATACTGCACACTTCATACTGCACACTTCCTACTGAGCACTTCATACTGCACACTTCACACTGCACACTTCATACTACACACTTCATACTGCACGCTTCATAGTACACACTTAAGTCAACACGCTTCATACTGCACACTTCATACTGCACGCTTCATACTGCACACTTCATCCTGCACGCTTCATACTGCACGCTTCATACTGCACGCTTAATACTGCACGCTTCATACTACACACTTCATACTGCACGCTTCATACTACACACTTAATACTGCACGCTTCATACTGCACACTTCATACTGCACGCTTCATACTACAGACTTCATACTGCACGCTTCATACTACACACTTCATACTGCACGCTTCATACTGCACACTTCATACTGCACGCTTCATACTACACACTTCATACTGCACGCTTCATACTGCACACTTCATACTGCACGCTTCATACTACACACTTCATACTGCACGCTTCATACTACAGACTTCATACTGCTCGCTTCATACTACACACTTCATACTGCACGCTTCATACTACAGACTTCATACTGCACGCTTCATACTACACACTTCATACTGCACGCTTCATACTGCACACTTCATACTGCACGCTTCATACTGCACACTTCATACTGCACGCTTCATACTACAGACTTCATACTGCACGCTTCATACTACACACTTCATACTACAGACTTCATACTGCACGCTTCATACTACACACTTCATACTGCACGCTTCATACTGCACACTTCATATTGCACGCTTCATACTACACACTTCATACTACAGACTTCATACTGCACGCTTCATACTACACACTTCATACTGCACGCTTCATACTGCACACTTCATACTGCACACTTCATACTGCACACTTCATACTGCACGCTTCATACTACACACTTCATACTGCACGCTTCATACTACAGACTTCATACTGCACGCTTCATACTACACACTTCATACTGCACGCTTCATACTGCACACTTCATATTGCACGCTTCATACTGCACACTTCATACTGCACGCTTCGTACTACAGACTTCATACTGCACGCTTCATACTACACACTTCATACTGCACGCTTCATACTGCACACTTCATACTGCACGCTTCATACTACACACTTCATACTGCACGCTTCATACTACACACTTAATACTGCACGCTTCATACTGCACACTTAATACTGCACGCTTCATACTGCACACTTCATACTGCACGCTTCATACTACACACTTAATACTGCACGCTTCATACTGCACACTTCAAACTGTACGCTTCGTACTGCACACTTCAAACTGTACGCTTCATACTGCACACTTCAAACTGTACGCTTCATACTGCACACTTCAAACTGTACGCTTCATACTGCACACTTCATACTGCACGCTTCATACTGCACACTTCATACTGCACGCTTCATACTGCACACTTAATACTGCACGCTTCATACTGCACACTTCATACTGCACGCTTCATACTGCACACTTAATGCTGCACGCTTCATACTGCACACTTCATTCTGCACGCTTCATACTGCACACTTAATACTGCACGCTTCATACTGCACACTTCATACTGCACACTTCATACTGTACACTTCATACTGCACGCTTCATACTGCACACTTCATTCTGCACACTTCATACTGCACGCTTCATACTGCACACTTAATACTGCACGCTTCATACTGCACACTTCATTCTGCACGCTTCATACTGCACACTTAATACTGCACGCTTCATACTGCACACTTCATACTGCACACTTCATACTGTACACTTCATACTGCACACTTCATACTGCACGCTTCATACTGAGCGCTTCATACTGCACACTTCATACTGCACACTTCATACTGTACACTTCATACTGCACACTTCATACTGCACACTTCGTACTGCACACTTCATGCTGCACACTTCATACCTCACACTTCATACTGCACGCTTCATACTGCACACTTCACACTGCTGCACACTTCATACTGAGCGCTTCATACTGCTCACTTCATACTGAGCGCTTCATACTGCACACTTCATACTGCACACTTCATACTGTACATTTCATACTGCACACTTCATACTGCACACTTCGTACTGCACACTTCATGCTGCACAGTTCATACTACACACTTCATACTGCACACTTGATGCTGCACACTTCATACTGAGCGCTTCATACTGCACACTTCATACTGAGCGCTTCATACTGTACACTTCATACTGCACACTTCATACTGCACACTTCATACTGCACACTTCATACTGCACACTTCATACTGCACACTTCATACTACACACTTCATACTGCACACTTGATGCTGCACACTTCATACTGAGCGCTTCATACTGCACACTTCATACTGAGCGCTTCATACTGTACACTTCATACTGCACACTTCATACTGCACACTTCATACTGCACACTTCATACTGCACACTTCATACTGCACACTTCATACTGCACACTTCATACTGCACACTTCATACTGCACACTTCATACTGCACACTTCATACTGCACACTTCATACTGCACACTTCATACTGCACACTTCGTACTTTGCACTTCATACTGTTCTGGTGTTTGCCGCATCATGTGCTCTTCTTCCCGTCGCTATTAGTGAAACTTACGCTCGATTTGTTAACACTAATAACGACTGTAGATAAATGGCTCAGAGAGCCGACAAGTTGATGTATGAGACACCTGTGCAGGACTTGGGCAACCGGGAGTGCAACGGACAAGTGATCTAGTAGACAGCAGCAACACACACAGCAAGAAGCATTCTTGATCTTTCCCAGCACTCGGGCTTAATCCCCAAAGCTAGGGGTGTGGCTCCAAAAGGATCCTCTAGTGCTTGCTGCCTTTGCACCTCCTGACATTGTCTGCTGCTATGCAGCTGCCACACCCTTCGAGCCCAGTGTTGGCGGGGTTTGTGGCAGTCTAAGGTGCCTAGCTTCTCCCTCTTAGCCTCTTGGGGGCGGGGAATGGGGCTAGGCCTTAGGACAGCTAGTCCCAGAAGATGAGGAGGTGCCTCCTCCCATGGCAGACATTGGTCTGAGACACTCCCACGACAGAGAGCCAAGGCGGAGCCATCTCTTGGAAAAGGCCGGGGACGATTGATTATACCGGCGAATCAAGTACCTACCTACCTACCTACTAAGGTATCTTTATTGTGAAAACGTTTCACAAGCCACTGGCTTCCCCTGGCTTGTGTTAACACAAGTGTGTCATTCATTAATTAACTAATACTGATTTTGCCTGGGCTTTGTTTCTGAAGATGCTCGTCTCTCTTCATAAATACTTTAATCTAACCTTGGTTATCTCCTGACACCTCTTTGCTCTAACCTGGTTTCTGACTTTCAAACTTTCTTTCTTCCTTAATGGAGACTTAATGGTCGGACCGAGTAGCTAATCCATTTCCCTTTTGTTGGTTAGCTGTTAAGCCCAATGTTTCGTATTGTGCGATCTTTAAATCTGCTAAAGTATTATATTCTAATGCAATACTAAATGAATCTATACCACTGGTTACCAATTTATCGACTATCAGACAATGTCCAATCAAAACTACTTTAAGGTCACTTTTTTTTTATATCTCCCCGTCGTACGTTGATGTTAGGGTCAGTGACTTTGTCTCGCGATTGACTCAATCCTTCATGTTTATGGTACACACTCCGTCTGCTCCTGAGGTTATGGTACAGACTCCATCTGCTCCTGAGGTTATGGTACAGACTCCATCTGCTCCTGAGGTTATGGTACAGATTCCATCTGTTCCTGAGGTTATGGTACAGACTCCATCTATACCTGAGGTTATGGTACAGACTCCATCTACACCTGAGGTTATGGTACAGACTCCATCTGTTCCTTAGGTTATGGTACAGACTCCATCTGTTCCTTAGGTTATGGTACAGACTCCATCTGTACCTGAGGTTATGGTACAGGCTCCATCTGTTCCTTAGGTTATGGTACAGACTCCATCTGTACCTGAGGTTATGGTACAGACTCCATCTGTACCTGAGGTTATGGTACAGACTCCATCTGTACCTGAGGTTATGGTACAGACTCCATCTGTACCTGAGGTTATGGTACAGACTCCGTCTGTATCATAATCTCAGGCCTACTTACCGAAATCACCAACCATACTTTATCACTGAGCAGTTGATATTTGCCTGACATTTCTAAAGAAGTCAGCACATGTATCCGCTTGCCTGTCTTATTAGCTGAAGTCTCGAGGTGTGATGCTTCTCTGAAATTTTTACTGAAGTCACAGCGTATGATGCGACTGAATCAAATCCAGTCGTGTTAAAAACTTTACATATTTCTTAATCTTTCTTCATACTGCTGAAGGGCTGCTGATCCAAAGAATTGAAATATCTTTCCCTTTCCTCGGATCAAATCTGATTTCTTTCCATTCAAAAATCGCTGCACTACCATGAAAGATTTTAATCTTTCTCAGTTTCCAATATGATCAGTGTTGCTTCAGTGACTTTTACAGTGTTGCTTCAGTGATTAATACAGAGTGTTGCTTCAGTTACTTATACAGTGTTGCTTCAGTGATTAATAGAATGTTGATTCAGTGACTAATACAAAATGTTGCTTCAGTGACTAATACAAAGTGTTGCTTCAGTGGCCAATACAGAAAGTTGCTTCAGTGGCTAGTACAGAAAGTTGATTCAGTGGCTATACACAGAGCTTCTTCAGTAACTAATATAGTATCCTGCACTCAGCTCACACAGTGAGTGTCTGTGGTTCAGTCTCCGGAACGGGTGGAAACGCTGGGCATGTTTCCTTACACCTGCTGCCACTGTTCACCTAGCAATAAGTAAGTATCTGGGTGTCAGTCATTTTACACCTGCTGTCATTGCTCACCTAGTAGTAAGTAGGTACCTGGGTATTAGTCGACTTTTTTGGGAGGTACATACCTTAGATAGAGCTGGGCTTTGAAATGAGCTGAGGCAGGATAACAGCTCTTAACCGGTAAAATTGATGTGTTTAAAAGAAAAAAAAAAGTGTTTCCGGGAGTACTAGATTTCCGTGATTACTAGGCTTCCGTGACTACTAGGCTTCCGTGACTACTAGGCTTCCGTGACTACTAGGCTTCCGTGACTACTAGGCTTCCGTGACTACTAGGCTACCATGACTACTAGGCTTCCGTGACTACTAGGTTTCAATGAGTATTAGGCTTCCTGACTACCTTATAGAGGTGCTTCCACTGACGACCCTTTGTTGGTGCTTCTGTGACCTCATGCGTTTTGGTGACACGAGCAAGTCTGGAATACATAACTTGGCTTCTAAACTGTTTGATATTCCTACCTTGTCTGCTGCTTGTTATTCCTACCTTGTTTGCTGCTTAATATTCCTACCTTGTCTGCTGCTTGATATTCCTACTTTGTCTGCTGCTTGATATTCCTACCTTGTCTGTTGCTTGATATTCCTACCTTGTCTGCTGCTTGATATTCCTACCTTGTTTGCTTCTTGATATTCCTACCTTGTCTGCTGCTTGATATTCCTACCTTGTTTGCTGCTTGATATTCCTAATTTGTCTGCTGCTTGATATTCCTACCTTGTCTGCTACTTGATATTCCTACCTTGTTTGTTGCTTGATATTCCTGTCTTGTTTGCTGCTTGATATTCCTACTTTGTCTGCTGATGGATATTCCTACCTTGTCTGCTGCTTGATATTCCTACCTTGTCTGCTGCTTGATATTCCTACCTTGTCTGCTGCTTGATATTCCTACCCCGTCTGCTGCTTGATATTCTTACCTTGTCTGCTGCTTGATATTCCTACCTTGTCTGCTGCTTGATATTCCTACCTTGTCTGCTGCTTGATATTCCTACCCTGTCTGCTGCTTGATATTCCTATCTTGTCTGCTGCTTGATATTCGTACTTTGTCTGCTGCTTGATATTCGTACTTTGTCTGCTGTTTGATATTCCTACCTTGTCTGCTGCTTGATATTCCTATCTTGTCTGCTGCTTGATATTCCTACCTTGTCTTCTGCTTGGTATTCCTGCCCTGTCTGCTGCTTGATATTCCTTTCTTGTCTGCTGCTTGATATTCCTACCTTGTCTGCTGCTTGATATTCCTATCTTGTCTGCTGCTTGATATCCCTACTTTGTCTGCTGCTTGATATTCCTACCTTGTTTGCTGCTTGATATTCCTGTCTTGTCTGCTGCTTGATATTTTTACCTTGTCTGCTGCTTGATATTCCTAACTTGTTTGCTGCTTGATATTCCTACTTTGTCTGCCACTTGATATTTCTACTTAGTCTGCTGCTTGATATTCCTAACTTGTCTGCTGCTTGATATTCCTACCTTATCTGCTGCTTGATATTCCTTCGTTGTCTGCTGCTTGATATTCCTACCCTGTCTGCTGCTTGATATTCCTACTTTGTCTGCTGCTTGATATTCCTACTTTGTCTGCTGCTTGATATTTCTACCTTGTCTGCTGCTTGATATTCATACTTTGTCTGCTGCTTGATATTCCTACTTTGTCTGCTGCTTGATATTCCTACTTTGTCTGCTGCTTGATATTTCTACCTTGTCTGCTGCTTGATATTCCTACTTTGTCTGCTGCTTGATATTCCTACTTTGTCTGCTGCTTGATATTCCTACTTTGTCTGCTACTTGATATTCGTACTTTGTCTGCTGTTTGATATTCCTACCTTGTCTGCTGCTTGATATTCCTACCTTGTCTGCTGCTTGATATTCCTACCTTGTCTTCTGCTTGGTATTCCTGCCTTGTCTGCTGCTTGATATTCCTACCCTGTCTGCTGCTTGATATTCCTACCCTGTCTGCTGCTTGATATTCTTACCTTGTCTGCTGCTTGATATTCCTACCCTGTCTGCTGCTTGATATTCTTACCTTGACTGCTGCTTGATATTCCTACCTTGTCTTCTGCTTGGTATTCCTGCCTTGTCTGCTGTTTGATATTCCTACCCTGTCTGCTGCTTGATATTCCTACCCTGTCTGCTGCTTGATATTCTTACCTTGTCTGCTGCTTGATATTCCTACCCTGTCTGCTGCTTGATATTCTTACACTGTCTACTGCTTGATATTCCTACCTTGTCTTCTGCTTGGTATTCCTGCCTTGTCTGCTGCTTGATATTCCTACCCTGTCTGCTGCTTGATATTCCTACCCTGTCTGCTGCTTGATATTCTTACCTTGTCTGCTGCTTGATATTCCTACCCTGTCTGCTGCTTGATATTCTTACCTTGTCTGCTGCTTGATATTCCTACTTTGTCTGCTGCTTGATATTCCTACCTCGTTTGCTGCTTGATATTCCTGTCTTGTCTGCTGCTTGATATTCCTACCTTGTCTGCTGCTTGATATTCCTACCCTGTCTGCTGCTTGATATTCCTTTCTTGTCTGCTGCTTGATATTCCTACCTTGTCTGCTGCTTGATATTCCTATCTTGTCTGCTGCTTGATATCCCTACTATGTCTGCTGCTTGATATTCCTACCTTGTTTGCTGCTTGATATTCCTGTCTTGTCTGCTGCTTGATATTTTTACCTTGTCTGCTGCTTGATATTCCTAACTTGTTTGCTGCTTGATATTCCTACTTTGTCTGCCATTTGATATTTCTACTTAGTCTGCTGCTTGATATTCCTAACTTGTCTGCTGCTTGATATTCCTACCTTATCTGCTGCTCGATATTCCTACCTTGTCTGCTGATTGATATTCCTACCTTGTCTGCTGCTTGATTTTCCTACCTTGTCTGCTGCTTGATACTCCTACCTTTTCTGCTGCTTGATATTCCTGTCTTGTCTGCTGCTTGATATTCCTACCTTGTCTGCTGCTTGATATTCCTACCCTGTCTGCTGCTTGATATTCCTACATTGTCTGCTGCTTGATATTCCTACTTTGTCTGCTGCTTGATATTCCTGTCTTGTCTGCTGCTTGATATTCCTACCTTGTCTGCTGCTTGATATTCCTTCGTTGTCTGCTTCTTGATATTCCTACACTGTCTGCTGCTTGATATTCCTACTTTGTCTGCTGCTTGATATTCCTACTTTGTCTGCTGCTTGACATTCGTACTTTGTCTGCTGTTTGATATTCCTACCTTGTCTGCTACTTGATATTCCTACCTTGCATGCTGCTTGATATTCCTACCCTGTCTGCTGCTTGATATTCCTACGTTGTTTGCTGCTTGATATTCCTACTTTGTCTGCTGCTTGATATTCGTACTTTGTCTGCTGTTTGATATTCCTACCTTGTCTGCTACTTGATATTCCTACCTTGTCTGCTGCTTGATATTCCTACCCTGTCTGCTGCTTGATATTCTTACCTTGTCTGCTGCTTGATATTCCTACCTTGTCTGTTGCTTGATATTCCTACTTTGTCTGCTGCTTGATATTCCTACCTCGTTTGCTGCTTGATATTCCAGTCTTGTCTGCTGCTTGATATTCCTACCTTGTCTGCTGCTTGATATTCCTACCCTGTCTGCTGCTTGATATTCCTATCTTGTCTGCTGCTTGATATTCCTACCTTGTCTGCTGCTTGATATTCCTATCTTGTCTGCTGCTTGATATTCCTACTTTGTCTGCTGCTTGATATTCCTACCTTGTTTGCTGCTTGATATTCCTGTCTTGTCTGCTGCTTGATATTCCTACCTTGTCTGCTGCTTGATATTCCTACCCTGTCTGCTGCTTGATATTCCTATCTTGTCTGCTGCTTGATATTCCTACTTTGTCTGCTGCTTGATATTTCTACCTTGTCTGCTGCTTGATATTCCTAACTTGTCTGCTGCTTGATATTCCTACTTTATCTGCCACTTGATATTTCTACTTAGTCTGCTGCTTGATATTCCTTCCTTGTCTGCTGCTTGATATTCCTAACTTGACTGCTGCTTGATATTCCTACCTTATCTGCTGCTTGATATTCTTACCTTGTCTGCTGCTTGATATTCCTACCTTGTCTGCTGCTTGATATTCCTACCTTGTTTGCTGCTTGATATTCCTACCTTGTCTGCTGCTTGATATTCCTACCTTGTCTGCTGCTTGATATTCCTGTCTTGTCTGCTGCTTGATATTCCTACCTTGTCTGCTGCTTGATATTCCTACCCTGTCTGCTGCTTGATATTCCTACCTTGTCTGCTGCTTGATATTCCTACTTTGTCTGCTGCTTGATATTCCTGTCTTGTCTGCTGCTTGATATTCCTACCTTGTCTGCTGCTTGATATTCCTTCGTTGTCAGCTGTTTGATAATCCTACCCTGTCTGCTGCTTGATATTCCTACTTTGTCTGCTGCTTGATATTCCTACTTTGTCTGCTGCTTGATATTCCTACTTTGTCTGCTGCTTGACATTTGTACTTTGTCTGCTGTTTGATATTCCTACTTTGTCTGCTGCTTGATATTCCTTCTTTGTCTTCTGCTTGGTAGTCCTGCATTGTCTGCTGCTTGATATTCCTACCCTGTCTGCTGCTTGATATTCTTACCTTGTCTGCTCCTTGATATTCCTACTTTGTCTGCTGCTTGATATTCCTACCTTGTTTGCTGCTTGATATTCCTTTCTTGTCTGCTGCTTGATATTCCTACCTTGTCTGCTGCTTGATATTCCTGCCCTGTCTGCTGCTTGATATTCCTACCTTGTCTGCTGCTTGATATTCCTACTTTGTCTGCTGCTTGTTATTCCTACTTTGTCTGCTGCTTGATATTCCTAACTTGTCTGCTGCTTGATATTCCTACCCTGTCTGCTACTTGATATTCCTACCTTGTCTGCTGCTTGATATTCCTACCTTGTCTGCTGCTTGATATTCCTACCCTGTCTGCTGCTTGATATTCCTACCTTGTCTGCTGCTTGATATTCCTACCCTCTCTGCTGCTTGATATTCCTACCTTGCCTGCTGCTTGATATTCCTACCCTGTCTGCTGCTTGATATTCCTACCTTGTCTGCTGCTTAATATTCCTACCTTGTCTGCTGCTTAATATTCCTACCATGTCTGCTGCTTGATATTCCTACCTTGTTTGCTGCTTGATATTCCTACCTTGTCTGCTGCTTGATATTCCTACCTTGTCTGCTGCTTAATATTCCTGTCTTGTCTGCTGCTTGATATTCCTATCTTGTCTGCTGCTTGATATTCCTGTCTTGTCTGCTGCTTGATATTTTTACCTTGTCTGCTGCTTGATATTCCTAACTTGTTTGCTGCTTGATATTCCTACTTTGTCTGCCACTTGATATTTCTACTTAGTCTGCTGCTTGATATTTCTAACTTCTCTGCTGCTTGATATTCCTACCTTATCTGCTGCTCGATATTCCTACCTTGTCTGCTGCTTGATATTCCTACCTTGTCTGCTGCTTGATATTCCTACCTTGTTTGCTGCTTGATTTTCCTACCTTGTCTGCTGCTTGATATTCCTACCTTGTTTGCTGCTTGATTTTCCTACCTTGTCTGCTGCTTGATATTCCTACCTTTTCTGCTGCTTGATATTCCTGTCTTGTCTGCTGCTTGATATTCCTACCTTGTCTGCTGCTTGATATTCCTACCTTGTCTGCTGCTTGATATTCCTACCTTGTCTGCTGCTTGATATTCCTACTTTGTCTGCTGCTTGATATTCCTGTCTTGTCTGCAGCTTGATATTCCTACCTTGTCTGCTGCTTGATATTCCTACTTTGTCTGCTGCTTGATATTCCTACTTTGTCTGGTGCTTGACATTCGTACTTTGTCTGCTGTTTGATATTCCTACCTTGTCTGCTGCTTGATATTCCTACCTTGTCTGCTGCTTGATATTCCTACCCCGTCTGCTGCTTGATATTCTTACCTTGTCTGCTGCTTGATATTCCTACCTTGTCTGCTGCTTGATATTCCTACCTTGTCTGCTGCTTGATATTCCTACCCTGTCTGCTGCTTGATATTCCTATCTTGTCTGCTGCTTGATATTCCTACCTTGTCTGCTGCTTGATATTCCTATCTTGTCTGCTGCTTGATATTCCTACTTTGTCTGCTGCTTGATATTCCTTCCTTGTTTGCTGCTTGATATTCCTGTCTTGTCTGCTGCTTGATATTCCTACCTTGTCTGCTGCTTGATATTCCTACCTTGTCTGCTGCTTGATATTCCTATCTTGTCTGCTGCTTGATATTCCTACTTTGTCTGCTGCTTGATATTCCTACCTTGTTTGCTGCTTGATATTCCTGTCTTGTCTGCTGCTTGATATTCCTACCTTTTTTGCTGCTTGATATTCCTACCCTGTCTGCTGCTTGATATTCCTAACTTGTCTGCTGCTTGATATTCCTACTTTGTCTGCCACTTGATATTTCTACTTAGTCTGCTGCTTGATATTCCTACCTTGTCTGCTGATTGATATTCCTACCCTGCCTGCTGCATGACATTCCTACCTTGACTGCTGCTTGATATTCCTACCTTGTCTGCTGCTTGATATTCCTACCTTGTCTGCTGTTTAATATTCCTAGCTTGTCTGCTGATTGATATTCCTACCTTGCCTGCTGCATGATATTCCTACCTTGTCTGCTGCTTAATATTTCTACCTTGTCTGCTGCTTGATATTCCTACCTTGCCTGATGCTTGATATTCCTACCTTGTCTGCTGCTTGATATTCCTACATTGCCTGCTGCTTGATATTCCTACCCTGTCTGCTGCTTGATATTCCTACCTTGTCTGCTGCTTGATATTCCTACCTTGTCTGCTGCTTAATATTTCTACCTTGTCTGCTGCTTGATATTCCTACCTTGCCTGCTGCTTGATATTCCTACCTTGCCTGCTGCTTGATTTTCCTACCTTGTCTGCTGCTTAATATTCCTACCATGTCTGCTGCTCGATATTCCTACCTTGCCTGCTACTTGATATTCCTACCTTGTCTGCTGCTTAATATTCCTACCTTGTCTGCTGCTTAATATTCCTACCATGTCTGCTGCTCGATATTCCTACCTTGCCTGCTACTTGATATTCCTACCTTGCCTGCTACTTGATATTCCTACCTTGTCTGCTGCTTGATATTCCTACCATGTCTGCTACTTGATATTCCTTCCATGTCTGCTGCTCGATATTCCTACCTTGCCTGCTACTTAATATTCCTACCTTGTCTGCTGCTTAATATTCCTACCTTGTCTGCTGTTCGACATCAACAGTCTGCTTAATCTTGATCATGTATACAAAGAAATTGTCATTTATGTATTCATAATATGTATAATAATATAATTAACAATATGAAGCTTGGATAAGTAACTTCCACAAATTATTTATCTGGCTTAGTAGACGGTGTATGAGGCCTGCAGTCCTCCTTACGCTCATTGTTCCAGACAATGGAGCAGAAGCCTTCTCCAGTTTGAGGGACTGACTGCCTCAAAATTACGTCTTCGAGGAAGGTGGACTGTATACATTGTCTTTACATCTCTACTGCTTCTGCTGTCTCCTCTGTAATCGACTGAAGAAGGTCATTGTGTAGGCGAAACGTGTAGGAATGAAGATACCTAACTGTTGAACATGTGTCTTACCTATCAACTCCGTATTCTCTGTGACCCTTCGTAGGTATACTGGAATATCTTCACCTGCATTGATGTACCTCATTCGTACGGAAATAGCTTTGAGGTTGTACGTTCTTAATAAAAATATCGGATCACCAAACCACACCTCAGGCGGGGAGAGAACCCGCGGTCAGAGAGTCATAAAACTCCATACCGATGCGTTAACCACTGGGCCAGCTGGCTATAATAAGATTCATCCAACAAGGTATATTTATACACCATAGGAAGGTTAGCAGGGTTAGCGGGTTCTATCCCCCTCCGTGGTACGGTTTGTTTGCAATCTTGTAATTACGATTTCGTAAGTCATGATATCGGTTCAACACTTCGAGAAAAGTGGCAAAGTGTCACCTACACACTTCATTAACAACATGTATCCTTCTAAGCAGGACACACCGAGCAGATGAGGCTTTCTGAAGTTATCTCTTGGAAACGAATTACGGGAATGATCGATATAAAACTGAAAAGAAGACAGCCGTGCTTGTCACTTGTTCCACGAAGCATCAGCACGTAATTGCTGACCAGAGTTAAATATTTCAAGCCAATTAGGCATTATGTAGTTACAACGAAAGTTCAAGGTAGGCGAGTGCACTGTACCTATTAATATAATGGGTCTAGTACCATGTTTTTAAAGGTTCACTAAATTCAAGAAAATTAAAACAAAAAGTATAAAAACGCGAGTTTTTATTCAGTTCTATTAACAATTCACTACAAGCACTTTATTTTGCGTTTTTAATTCAATCCAATTTAGTAAAAATTAATAACAAAAAATATTTGCAATTATTGTAATTGGAACTGCTGTTACAGTTACATTTTATGGGAAAAATAAGTTCAATCATATTATTTTTTTCTAAGTAACATTTATGTATATTTTAGCTAAAAATTTAAGTTTGGTAGAAAATTTTTGAAACCGCAGTAAACCATCGAAATATGCATGAAAATAAGCTTTTAGCTCATTATTCTATATTTTTTAATCTGAAGTTTAAAGTTTGTAAAGTTAACAATGAGAGCCAAGATTTCTTTTAATGAAGTTCATCATCAATACTGAACGTTTGAACACTATCAGAAGAGTCGTCCTCCAGGAGTTACTCTGAGTCCAACGATTCCACGCATTTTTAATAAAAAAAAATTAAAATTTCAAATTTGCACCTAAACAGCCTAAACCTAGTGTCTGGTGAAATATATCAGAAAAATTGACAACTTAAAGCCTATACAACATTATTTTGGTATTGATTGATTATCACTTTCATTAATTACTAAACAAAGTAGTCAAAATGTGACTTACACAGCTCAGTAACCATGCAAACTTTACTTTCAGTAAACCACACCTGGACTGGAAATTTGAAGCCGATCAGAAGTGGCATTCTCCAGTTAACGCAGAGATTCGGAATTATTCTGAGAAACATATCTGGTGCATTGACAAATTTTCCCGTTCACTAATGGGTAATATCTTGGCCTTAAGAAACATCAGCCATTAAATACTGCAGCCTTTCTGAAGAGGAATACTCATATATATTTAGTTATTTAACAGGAATGAGATGTTCACCAGCACTTTGGAGTTTTATTCTCCGCCATCATCTAGATAGGAATTTGTTTTTTTAGTGTTTTAGGCTGCACTGAAGAGGGTTTTCAAAGTTATTGGAGCCATTCCAGGATGCTGGGAATGAGTTCAACAATTTTAGTCGTAGGGCACATGCCTATGTCAGATGTTTCAAGAATTTTGTCCTCGTTACCGTACATTAGTGCTGATAACTTGAGACCAATCGGATATGTCCTTCTCATGTTATGAGAGAAATAAAAACGAAAAGTAACAGAAAAAAAAGAATTCCCCACCCCAAGAGAGTAGAATAATTTATATATATGAGGACAAGGTAGGTGTAGTGACCCTCCAAACACCGAAGAGAAACGAGGTAAACAAGGAGAGAAAACGTAATAAAAACGTCAAAGAGAGCCCCCAAAATACAGGAAGAATTGTATAACTGATGACGTTGAGAGCCGCGACCTGAAGAAGACAGATATAGACTGGCTCACTCAAACACTCGCAAACAGGTCAACTATAATAAGACAGCCTCTTCCTTACAGGGTTTATTGAAGATGTTAGTGGTAATGTCGTTGTTGGGTGGAGGTAGTGGTGTTGTTGGGTGGTAGTGGTGGTTGTCGTGTTGGATAGTGGTGAGTGGTGTTGTTGGGTGGTGATGTTATTGTTGTTGATGGTAGTGTTGGTGGTGGTGATGATGACGCTGTCAGATGGTGACGGTGTTTGTGGTGCTGGTGCTGCTGTTGTTGTTATTGGTGGTGGTGATGGTGGTGATGATGACGTTGTTGGATGGTGGTGGTGGTGGTGGTGGTGTTGCTGTTGTTGTTGGTAGTGGTGGTATTGGTTTTTGGTGGTGATTGTGATTGGGTGGTGATGGTGGTGTTGTTGGGTGGTGGTGGCATTGTATAATGATGATTGGTGTTGTTGAGTGGTGGTGATTGGTATTATTGGGTGGTAGTGATGGTGTTGCTGGGTAGTGGTGGTGATGTTGTTAGGTGGTGATGTTGCAAAGTGGTGTTGGGTGGTGCTGGTGATAATGGTAGTAGTAGTGATATTGTTGGTGGGTGTGGATGGGTGTGGATGGGTGTGGATGGGTGTGGATGGGTGTGGGTGGGTGTGGGTGGGGGTGGTGATGACGGTGAATGTTGCTACAAAATGCGAAATCTGCAGAGATTACTACGTCAGCATACTGATCTCCGTCTAGCATCCAGCAACAGTTTGTCAGAGTATAATCACAGTCAGTCATCCTTTAAAATTATGAGGCTTTTCATTAGCGCTTTGAGATTACATTAGATATATACCAAATAAATAAGAGTTTAGATCTTTAATAACAATGTGTCTAGGTGGAAATAATTACAGTTAATATTACTGGTATAATTAAGGAGATAACCTCCTACACTATTTTTGAAGAATAACTTGTTATATTTATATTTATTTACTCTGTACTTTATAAATGGTGTTATAGACACTTTGAAAGGCAATAAATGACATGGCCATGCACTCTGCCTCAGGCCTAGACTCATCCAACTTCGTGTTCATCAACAACTGCAAAATTGGTACCTGGATGTTAGTGAACTGGTGTGGGTCGCATCCTGGGGACAAAATTGATCTAATTGGCCCGAAATACTTTGCATAACAAGGGGTTTTCTATATGTCGTACATTGGTTTGTAGAAATAAAGATTATTGTTATTATTATTATTATTATTATTATTATTATTATTATTATATTATTATTATTATTATTATTATTATTATTCTCCTTAGAGGAGTAAATGACAAGGGGAGACATGATTAGTTGGTACGAAATCAATCTTAAGAGGAAGTGACTAGGGAGGTTGGGATAAACTGTTTACATTGGGAGAACCGGGATCAATGAAACACAGGTGACTTCTGAAAATGGAGAGGAACCATAAAGGTGAAAGCACCTCATTATTCTCAGAACGGCTGAATATCGGAATGGCTTGGATGAGGCAGAGGTGAATTTGAACTCAATACACAACTTCAATGGTAGGTATGATAAGTCCCAAGAAACCAGACGTTAGAAAAGCCGTTCAAAGTAGTGAAGACTGTGGGGCCTGGTTAGCGCACACACACACACACACACACACACACACACACACACACACACACACACACACACACACACACACACACACACACACACACACACACACACACACACACACACACACACACACACACACACACACACACACACACACACACACACACACACACGCATACACACACACATACACATACACAGGGTGATAGGTCGAATGCTGAGGCACAACAAGGCTATCAAGAGCCACTGGAAAAATCAAGGGAGAAACTGACCACATACAGGCAGGATCCAGAGTCACAGAGGGTGAGGCAATGGGAGGAAGAAAGGGCAAAAATCAGTGTTTATCCATGGGCTTCAGGAGAGAGAGGAAAGGACACACACTGAAAGGCAGCAGGAAGAAAGAAAGGAGATTGAGAAAATCATCACGGAAATAGGTGAAGAGATGGACGAGATTGTAAATTTTCAGAGAATAGGGGGGTACTCGAAGGGGAGAAACCGACCAATCAAGCTGATTCTCAGGACGGAAACAGTGCGGAACAGGATCCTCCAAGAGAAACCCCGATTGAAATACTCGGAAGAGTACAAGAGGGTGTTCCTAGACAGAGACAGAACAAAATCAGAACGACAGCAGCTGAGGGAGAGGACAAAAAAGCGAAAGGAGCTAGGAAAAGAGACAAGGAGGGAACCAGCAGAGGTCAGTCAGAGCAGAACAGAACAGCAAGGGCAAGCACACACACAACTACTCTCAGAACCATACAACCTATCACACCATCCCAACACACACTACAATCCATACCCACAGCCTCCACCCAACACCGAGCTATAGAATCCCACAGTATGCCACCAGGTCTCCCACCCTCCCATCCCCCCAAACCACAGTGTTGGAAAGGAAACTGAAGGTATGGTACACAAACGCTGATGGAATAACAAATAAGTGGGAGGAGTGGCATGAAAGAGTCAAAGAAGCATCACCGGACATCATAGCTCTCACAGAAACCAAGCTTACAGGTATGATAACAGATGCCATCTTTCCAATGGGATACCAAATCCTGAGGAAAGACAGAGGGAACAGGGGGGGTGGAGGAGTGGCGTTGCTGATCAAAAATCGCTGGAATTTTGATGAGCTGGAGAGAGGAGACAGCAGAGAAGAAAGTGATTACATAGTGGGAACACTTCACTCTGGAGGTCCCAAGGTGGTAATAGCAGTGATGTATAACCCACCACAGAACAGCAGGAGGCCAAGGCAAGAGTACGACGAGAGCAATAGAGCGATGGTTGACACACTGGCTAGAGTGGCCAGAAGAACTCATGCATGCAGGGCAAAGCTCCTGATCATGGGTGACTTTAACCACAAGGAGATCGATTGGGAGAACTTGGACCCACATGGGGGCCAAGATACATGGAGGGCTAAGATGATGGAGGTGGTACTGGAAAACTTCATGTGCCAACACGTAAGGGACACTACAAGAGAGAGAGGAGAGGATGAACCAGCAAGGCTGGACTTAGTATTCACCTTGAGTAGTGCAGATATCGAAGACATCACATATGAAAGACCCCTTGGGGCCAGTGACCATGTGGTTTTAAGCTTCGAATACACAGTAGAGCTACAAGTGGAGGGAGAAGCAGGAAGGCCAGGACGAATGAAGCCAAACTACAAGAAAGGGGACTACACAGGAATGAGGAACTACCTGAACGGGGTTCAGTGGGACAGAGAAATGGCAGGGAAGCCAGTTAATGAGATGATGGAATATGTAGCAACAAAATGCAAGGAGGCTGAGGAGAGGTTTGTACCCAAGGGTAACAAGATTAATGAAAAAGCCAGGATGAGCCCATGGTTTACCCAAAGGTGCAGGGAGGCAAAAACCAAGTGTGCTAGGGAATGGAAGAAATATAGAAGGCAAAGGACCCAGGAGAATAAGGAGAACAGTCGTAGAGCCAGAAACGAATATGCACAGATAAGGAGGGAGGCCCAAAGACAATATGAAAATGACATAGCAGCGAAAGCCAAATCTGACCCGAAACTGTTGTACAGCCACATCAGGAGGAAAACAACAGTCAAGGACCAGGTAATCAGGCTAAGGAAGGAAGGAGGAGAGACAACAAGAAATGACCGTGAAGTATGTGAAGAACTCAACAAGAGATTCAAAGAAGTGTTCACAGAGGAGACAGAAGGGACTCCAGAAAGACGGAGAGGTGGGGCACACCACCATGTGCTGGACAAATTGCACACAACCGAGGAAGAAGTGAAGAGGCTTCTGAGTGAGCTAGATACCTCAAAGGCAATGGGGCCAGATAACATCTCCCCATGGGTATTGAGAGAGGGAGCAGAGGCGCTATGTGTACCCCTAACAACAATATTCAATACATCTATCGAAACAGGGAGATTGCCTGAGGCATGGAAGACAGCAAATGTAGTCCCAATCTTTAAAAAAGGAGACAGACATGAAGCATTAAACTACAGACCAGTGTCACTGACATGTATAGTATGCAAAATCATGGAGAAGATTATCAGGAGAAGAGTGGTGGAACACCTAGAAAGGAATGATCTCATCAACAGCAGCCAACATGGTTTCAGGGACGGGAAATCCTGTGTCACAAACCTACTGGAGTTCTATGACATGGTGACAGCAGTAAGACAAGAGAGAGAGGGGTGGGTGGATTGCATATTCTTGGACTGCAAGAAGGCGTATGACACAGTTCCACACAAGAGATTGGTGCAAAAACTGGAGGACCAAGCAGGGATAACAGGGAAGGCACTACAATGGATCAGGGAATACTTGTCAGGAAGACAGCAGCGAGTCATGGTACGTGGCGAGGTGTCAGAGTGGGCACCTGTGACCAGCGGGGTCCCACATGGGTTAGTTCTAGGACCAGTGCTGTTTCTGGTATTTGTGAACGACATGACGGAAGGAATAGACTCTGAGGTGTCCCTGTTTGCAGATGACGTGAAGTTGATGAGAAGAATTCACTCGATCGAAGACCAGGCAGAACTACAAAGGGATCTGGACAGGCTGCAGACCTGGTCCAGCAATTGGCTCCTGGAGTTCAATCCCACCAAGTGCAAAGTCATGAAGATTGGGGAAGGGCAAAGAAGACCGCAGACGGAGTACAGTCTAGGGGGCCAGAGACTACAAACCTCACTAAAGGAACAAGATCTTGGGGTGAGTATAACACCAGGCACATCTCCTGAAGTGCACATCAATCAAATAACTGCTGCAGCATATGGGCGCCTAGCAAACCTCAGAACAGCATTCCGACATCTTAATAAGGAATCGTTCAGGACCCTGTACACCGTGTACGTTAGGCCCATATTGGAGTATGCGGCACCAGTTTGGTACCCACACCTAGCCAAGCACGTAAAGAAAGTAGAGAAAGTGCAAAGGTTTGCAACAAGACTAGTCCCAGAGCTAAGAGGTATGTCCTACGAGGAGAGGTTAAGGGAAATCAACCTGACGACACTGGAGGACAGGAGAGATAGGGGGGACATGATAACGACATACAAAATACTGAGAGGAATTGACAAGGTGGACAAAGACAGGATGTTCCAGAGACTGGGCACAGTAACAAGGGGACACAGTTGGAAGTTGAAGACACAGATGAATCACAGGGATGTTAGGAAGTATTTCTTCAGCCACAGAGTAGTCAGTAAGTGGAATAGTTTGGGAAGCGATGTAGTGGAGGCAGGATCCATACATAGCTTTAAGCAGAGGTATGATAAAGCTCACGGCTCAGGGAGAGTGACCTAGTAGCGATCAGTGAAGAGGCGTGGCCAGGAGCTCAGACTCGACCCCCGCAACCTCAAATAGGTGAGTAAAACTAGGTGAGTACACACACACAAACACACACACACACACACACACACACCAGGAGCTAAGACTCGACCCCTGCAACCACAAATAGGTGAGTACACACACACACACACACACACACACACACACACACACACACACACACACACACACACACACACACATACACACATACACACACACAGTGACAATGCATTGAGAGTGTCTGGAAGTAAATTAGATATAAGGAAGGTAGTGGCACCAGACAAGATATTGCCCTGAATATTACGAGGAAGATTGAAACGGATAGAATGAATAGCATTAGAAGGAGATGGAGCAGCAGAAGGAGATAAGGAAGTTGTTCTCTAGTCTTAGAGTGATGATTAACTGGACCCAGGATGGTGGTAATGTGTGAAGGTGGGTGATGGGTATAACTGCGCCCAGGATGGTGGTAATGTGTGAAGGTGTGTGATGGGTATAACTGCTCCCAGGATGGTGGTAATGTGTGAAGGTGTGTGATGGGTATAACTGCGCCCAGGATGGTGGTAATGTGTGAAGGTGTGTGATGGGTATAACTGCGCCCAGGATGGTGGTAATGTGTGAAGGTGTGTGATGGGTATAACTGCGCCCAGGATGGTGGTAATGTGTGAAGGTGTGTGATGGGTATAACTGCGCCCAGGATGGTGGTAATGTGTGAAGGTGTGTGATGGGTATAACTGCGCCCAGGATGGTGGTAATGTGTGAAGGTGTGTGATGGGTATAACTGCGCCCAGGATGGTGGTAATGTGTGAAGGTGTGTGATGGGTATAACTGCGCCCAGGATGGTGGTAATGTGTGAAGGTGTGTGATGGGTATAACTGCGCCCAGGATGGTGGTAATGTGTGAAGGTGTGTGATGGGTATAACTGCGCCCAGGATGGTGGTAATGTGTGAAGGTGTGTGATGGGTATAACTGCGCCCAGGATGGTGGTAATGTGTGAAGGTGTGTGATGGGTATAACTGGGCCCAGGATGGTGGTAATGTGTGAAGGTGTGTGATGGGTATAACTGCGCCCAGGATGGTGGTAATGTGTGAAGGTGTGTGATGGGTATAACTGCGCCCAGGATGGTGGTAATGTGTGAAGGTGTGTGATGGGTATAACTGCGCCCAGGATGGTGGTAATGTGTGAAGGTGTGTGGTGGGTATAACTGCGCCCAGGATGGTGGTAATGTGTGAAGGTGTGTGATGGGTATAACTGCGCCCAGGATGGTGGTAATGTGTGAAGGTGTGTGATGGGTATAACTGGCCCAGGATGGTGGTAATGTGTGAAGGTGTGTGATGGGTATAACTGGCCCAGGATGGTGGTAATGTGTGAAGGTGTGTGATGGGTATAACTGGGCGCAGGATGGTGGTAATGTGTGAAGGTGGGTCATGGGTCTAACTGGACCCAGGATGGTGGTAATGTGTGAAGGTGTGTGATGGGTATAACTGGCCGAGGATGGTGGTAATGTGTGAAGGTGTGTGATGGGTATAACTGGGCCCAGGATGGTGGTAATGTGTGAAGGTGGGTGATGGGTCTAACTGGACCCAGGATGGTGGTAATGTGTGAAGGTGTGTGATGGGTATAACTGCGCCCAGGATGGTGGTAATGTGTGAAGGTGTGTGATGGGTATAACTGCGCCCAGGATGGTGGTAATGTGTGAAGGTGTGTGATGGGTATAACTGGCCCAGGATGGTGGTAATGTGTGAAGGTGTGTGATGGGTATAACTGGCCCAGGATGGTGGTAATGTGTGAAGGTGTGTGATGGGTATAACTGGGCGCAGGATGGTGGTAATGTGTGAAGGTGGGTGATGGGTCTAACTGGACCCAGGATGGTGGTAATGTGTGAAGGTGTGTGATGGGTATAACTGGCCCAGGATGGTGGTAATGTGTGAAGGTGTGTGATGGGTATAACTGGGCCCAGGATGGTGGTAATGTGTGAAGGTGGGTGATGGGTCTAACTGGACCCAGGATGGTGGTAATGTGTGAAGGTGTGTGATGGGTATAACTGGGCCCAGGATGGTGGTAATGTGTGAAGGTGTGTGATGGGTATAACTGGGCCAGGATGGTGGTAATGTGTGAAGGTGTGTGATGGGTATAACTGGGCCAGGATGGTGGTAATGTGTGAAGGTGGGTGATGGGTCTAACTGGACCCAGGATGGTGGTAATGTGTGAAGGTGTGTGATGGGTATAACTGGGCCCAGGATGGTGGTAATGTGTGAAGGTGTGTGATGGGTATAACTGGGCCAAAATGGTGGTAATGTGTGAAGGTGTGTGATGGGTATAACTGGGCCAGGATGGTGGTAATGTGTGAAGGTGGGTGATGGGTCTAACTGGACCCAGGATGGTGGTAATGTGTGAAGGTGTGTGATGGGTATAACTGCGCCCAGGATGGTGGTAATGTGTGAAGGTGTGTGATGGGTATAACTGGGCCAGGATGGTGGTAATGTGTGAAGGTGGGTGATGGGTATAACTGGACCCAGGATGGTGGTAATGTGTGAAGGTGTGTGATGGGTATAACTGGGCCCAGGATGGTGGTAATGTGTGAAGGTGTGTGATGGGTATAACTGGGCCAGGATGGTGGTAATGTGTGAAGGTGTGTGATGGGTATAACTATGCCAGGATGGTGGTAATGTGTGAAGGTGGGTGATGGGTATAACTGGGCAAGGATGGTGGTAATGTGTGAAGGTGGGTGATGGGTATAACTGGACCCAGGATGGTGGTAATGTGTGAAGGTGTGTGATGGGTCTAACTGGACCCAGGATGGTGGTAATGTGTGAAGGTGTGTGATGGGTATAACTGCGCCCAGGATGGTGGTAATGTGTGAAGGTGTGTGATGGGTCTAACTGGACCCAGGATGGTGGTAATGTGTGAAGGTGTGTGATGGGTATAACTGGGCCAAGGATGGTGGTAATGTGTGAAGGTGGGTGATGGGTATAACTGGACCCAGGATGGTGGTAATGTGTGAAGGTGTGTGATGGGTCTAACTGGACCCAGGATGGTGGTAATGTGTGAAGGTGTGTGATGGGTATAACTGGGCCCAGGATGGTGGTAATGTGTGAAGGTGTGTGATGGGTATAACTGGGCCCAGGATGGTGGTAATGTGTGAAGGTGTGTGATGGGTATAACTGGACCCAGGATGGTGGTAATGTGTGAAGGTGGGTGATGGGTATAACTGGGCCCAGGATGATGGTAATGTGTGAAGGTGGGTGATGGGTATAACTGGGCCCAGGATGGTGGTAATATGTGAAGGTGTGTGATGGGTATAACTGGACCCAGGATGGTGGTAATGTGTGAAGGTGGGTGATGGGTATAACTGGGCCCAGGATGATGGTAATGTGTGAAGGGGGTGATGGGTATAACTGGGCCCAGGATGGTGGTAATGTGTGAAGGTGGGTGATGGGTATAACTGGGCCCAGGATGGTGGTAATGTGTGAAGGTGGGTGATGGGTATAACTGGGCGCAGGATGATGGTAATGTGTGAAGGTGGGTGATGGGTATAACTGCGCCCAGGATGATGGTAATGTGGGAAGGTGGATGATGGGTATAATTGGGCCCAGGATGGTTGTAATGTGTGAAGGTGTGTGATGGGTATAACTGAGCCCAGGATGGTGGTAATGTGGGAAGGTGGGTGATGGGTATAACTTGGCCCAGGATGGTGATAATGTGGGAAGGTGGGTGATGGGTATAACTTGGCCCAGGATGGTGGTAATGTGTGAAGGTGGGTGATGGGTATAACTGAGCCCAGGATCGTGGTAGTGTGGGAAGGTGGCAGATGGGTATAACTTGGCCCAGGATGGGGGTAATGTGTGAATGTGGGTCATGAGTATAACTGGGCCCAGGATGGTGATAATGTGGGAAGGTGGGTGATGGGTATAACTGGGCCCAGGATGGTAGTAATGTGGGAAGGTGGGGGACGGGTATAACTGGGCCCTAGATGGTGGTAATGTGGGAAGGTGGGTGATGGGTATAACTGGGCCCAGGATGGTGGTAATGTGGGAAGGTGGGTGGTGGGTATAACTGGGCCCAGGATGGTGGTAATGTGGGAAGGTGGGTGATGGGTATAACTGTGCCCAGGATGATGGTAATGTGGGAAGGTGGGTGATGGGTATAACTGGGCCCAGGATGGTGGTAATGTAGGAAGGTGGGTGATGGGTGTAACTGGGCCCAGGATGGCAGTAATGTGTAAAGGTTGGTGATGGGTATAACTGGGCCCAGGATCTTGGTAATATGTGAAGGTGGGTGATGGGTATAACTGGGCCCAGGATAGTGGTAATGTGTGAAGGTGGGTGATGGGTATAACCGAGCCCAGGATGGTGGTAATGTGGGAAGGTGGGTGATGGGTATAATTGGGCCCAGGATGATGGTAATGTGGGAAGGTGGGTGATGGGTATAACTTTGCCCAGGATGGTGGTAATGTGGGAAGGTGGGTGATGGATATAACTGGGCCCAAGATGGTGGTAATGTGTGAAGGTGGGTGATGGGTATAACTGGGCCCAAGATGGCGTAATGTGGGAAGGTGGGTGATGGGTACAACCGGGCCCAAGATGGCGTAAAATGGGAAGGTGGGTGATGGGTATAACTGGGCCCAGGATGGTGGTAATTTGTGAAGGTGGGTGATGGGTATAACTGGACCCCAGGATGGTGGTAATGTGTGAAGGTGGGTGATGGGTATAACTGGGCCCAAGATGGCATAATGTGTGAAGGTGGGTGATGGGTATAACTGCGCCCAGGATGATGGTAATGTGGGAAGGTGGATGATGGGTATAATTGGGCCCAGGATGGTGGTAATGTGTGAAGGTGGGTGATGGGTATAACTTGGCCCAGGATGGTGATAATGTGGGAAGGAGGGTGATGGGTATAACTTGGCCCAGGATGGTGGTAATGTGTGAAGGTGGGTGATGGGTATAACTGAGCCCAGGATGGTGGTAGTGTGGGAAGGTGGCAGATGGGTATAACTTGGCCCAGGATGGGGGTAATGTGTGAATGTGGGTCATGAGTATAACTGGGCCCAGGATGGTGATAATGTGGGAAGGTGGGTGATGGGTATAACTGGGCCCAGGATGGTAGTAATGTGGGAAGGTGGGGGACGGGTATAACTGGGCCCAAGATGGTGGTAATGTGGGAAGGTGGGTGATGGGTATAACTGGGCCCAGGATGGTGGTAATGTAGGAAGGTGGGTGATGGGTATAACTGGGCCCAGGATGGTGGTAATGTGGGAAGGTGGGTGATGGGTATAACTGGGCCCAGGATGATGGTAATGTGGGAAGGTGGGTGATGGGTATAACTGGGCCCAGGATGGTGGTAATGTGGGAAGGTGGGTGATGGGTATAACTGGGCCCAGGATGGCAGTAATGTGTAAAGGTGGGTGATGGGTATAACTGGGCCCAGGATCTTGGTAATATGTGAAGGTGGGTGATGGGTATAACTGGGCCCAGGATAGTGGTAATGTGTGAAGGTGGGTGATGGGTATAACCGAGCCCAGGATGGTGGTAATGTGGGAAGGTGGGTGATGGGTATAATTGGGCCCAGGATGATGGTAATGTGGGAAGGTGGGTGATGGGTATAACTTTGCCCAGGATGGTGGTAATGTGGGAAGGTGTGTGATGGGTATAACTGGGCCCAGGATGGTGGTAATGTGTGAAAGTGGGTGATGGGTATAACTGGGCCCAGGATGATGGTAATGTGGGAAACTGGATGATGGGTATAACTGGGCCCAGGATGGTGGTAATGTGGGAAGGTGGATGATGGGTATAACTGGGCCCAGGATGGTGGTAATGTGGGAAGGTGGGTGATGGGTATAACTGGGCCCAGGATGGTGGTAATGTGTGAAGGTGGGTGATGGTTATAACTTTGCCCAGGATGGTGGTAATGTGGGAAGGTGGGTGATGGGTATAACTTGGCCCAGGATGGTGGTAATGTGTGAAGGTGGGTGATGGGTATAACTGGGCCCAGGATGGTGGTAATGTGTGAAGGTGGGTGATGGGTATAACCGAGCTCAGGATGGTGGTAATGTGGGAAGGTGGGTGATGGGTATAACTTGGCCCAGGATGGTGGTAATGTGTGAAGGTGGGTGATGGGTATAACTGGGCCCAGGATGGTGGTACTGTGGGAAGGTGGGTGATGGGTATAACTGGGCCTAGGATGGTGATAATATGGGAAGGTGGGTGATGGGTATAACTGGGCCCAATATGGTGGTAATGTGGGAAGGTGCGGGATGGGTATAACTGGGCCCAAGATGGTGGTAATGTGGGAAGGTGGGTGATGGGTACAACTGGGCCCAGGATGATGGTAATGTGGGAAGGTGGGTGATGGGTATAACTGGGCCCAGGATGGAGGTAATGTGTGAAGGTGGGTGATTGGTATGACTGGGCCCAGGATGGTGGTAATGTGTGGAGATGGGTGATGGGTATAACTGGGCCCAGGATGGTGGTAATGTGTGAAGGTGGGTGATTGGTATAACTTGGCCCAGGATGGTGGTAATGTGTGAAGGTGGGTGATGGGTATAACTGGCCCAGGATGGTGGTAATATGGGAAGGTGGGTGATGGGTATAACTTGGCCCAAGATGGTGGTAATGTGTGAAGGTGGGTGATGGGTATAACTGGGCCCAGGATGGTGGTAATGTGGGAAGGTGGGTGATGGGTATAACTGGGCCCAGGATGGTGGTAATGTGGGAAGGTGGGTGATGGGTATAACTGGGCCCAGGATGGTGGTAATGTGGGAAGGTGGGGGATGGGCATAACTGGGCCCTAGATGGTGGTAATGCGGGAAGGTGGGTGATGAGTTTAACTGGGCCCAGGATGATGGTAATGTGGGAAGGTGGGTGATGGGTATAACTGGGCCCAGGATGGTGGTAATGTGTGAAGGTGGGTGATGGGTATAACTGGCCCAGGATGCTGGTAATGTGTGAGGGTGGGTGATGGGTATAACTGGACCCAAGATGGTGGTAATGTGTGAAGGTGGGTGATGGATATAACTGGGCCCAAGATGGTGGTAATGTGTGAAGGTGGGTGATGGGTATAACTGGGCCCAAGATGGCGTAATGTGGGAAGGTGGGTGATGGGTACAACCGGGCCCAAGATGGCGTAAAATGGGAAGGTGGGTGATGATTATAACTGGGCCCAGGATGGTGGTAATTTGTGAAGGTGGGTGATGGGTATAACTGGACCCCAGGATGGTGGTAATGTGTGAAGGTGGGTGATGGGTATAACTGGGCCCAAGATGGCATAATGTGTGAAGGTGGGTGATGGGTATAACTGGGCCCAGGATGGTGGTAATGTGGGAAGGTGGGTGATTGGTATAACTGGGCCCAGGATGGTGGTAATGTGTGAAGGTGGGTAAGGGGAATAACTGGGCCCAAGATTGTGTAATGTGGGAAGGTGGGTGATGGGTATAATTGAGCCTAGGATGGTGATAATGTGTGAAGGTGGGTGATGGGTATAACTGGGCCCAAGATGGCGTAATGTGGGAAGGTGGGTGATGGGTATATCTTGGCCCAAGATGGCGTAATGTGGGAAGGTGGGTGATGGGTATAACTGGCCCAGGATGGTGGTAATGTGTGAAGGTGGGTAATGGGTATAACTGGGCCCAGGATGTTAGTAATGTGGGAAGGTGGGTGATGGGTTTAACTTGGCCCAGGATGGTGGTAATGTGTGAAGGTGGGTGATGGGTATAACTGGGCCCAGGATGATGGTAATGTGTGAAGGTGGGTGATGGGTATAACTGGGCCCAGGATGGTGGTAATGTGTGAAGGTGTGTGATGGGTATAACTGAGCCCAGGATGGTGGTAATGTGGGAAGGTGGGTGATGGGTATAACTTGGCTCAGGATGATGGTAATGTGGGAAGGTGGGTAATGGGTATAACTTGGCCCAGGATGGTGGTAATGTGTGAAGATGGGTGATGGGTATAACTGGGCCCATTATGGTGGTAATGTGGGAAGGTGGGGTTGGGTGTAACTGGGCCCTGGATGATGGTCAAGTGGGAAGGTGGGTGATGGGTATACCTGGGCCCAGGATGGTGGTAATGTGTGAAGGTGGGTGATTGGTATAACTGGGCCCAGGATGGTGGTAATGTGTGGAGGTGGGTGATGGGTATAACTGGGCCCAAGATGGCGTAATGTGGGAAGGTGGGTGATTGGTATAACTGGACCCCAGGATGGTGGTAATGTGTGAAGGTGGGTGATGGGTATAACTGGGCCCAAGATGGCGTAATGTGGGAAGGTGTGTGTTTGGTATAACTGGACCCGGATGGTGGTAATGTGTGGAGGTGGGTGATGGGTATAACTGAGCCCAGGATGGTGGTAATGTGTGAAGGTGGGTGATGGGTATAACTTGGCCCAAAATGGCGTAATGTGGGAAGGTGGGTGATGGGTATAACTGGGCCCAAGATTGCGTAATGTGGGACGGTGGGTGATGGGTTAACTGGGCCCAAGTTGGCGTAATGTGGGAAGGTGAGTGATGGGTTTAACTGGGCCCAGGATGGTGGTAATATGGGAAGGTTGGTGATGGGTATAACTGGGCCCAGGATGGTGGTAATGTGGGAAGGTGGGTGATGGGTATAACTGGGCCCAGAATGATGGTAATGTGTGAAGGTGGGTGATGGGTATAACTGGCCCCAGGATGGTGGTAATGTGTGAAGGTGGGTGATTGGTATAACTGGGCCCAGGATGGTGGTAATGTGGGAAGGTGGGTGATGGGTATAACTTGGCCCAGGATGGTGGTAATGTGTGAAGGTGGGTGATGGGTATAACTGGGCCCAGGATGGTGGTAATGTGGGAAGGTGGGTGATGGGTATAACTGGGCCCAGGATCGTGGTAATGTGGGAAGGTGGGTGATGGGTATAACTGGGCCCAGGATGGTGGTAATGTGGGAAGGTGGGGGATGGGTATAACTGGGCCCAAGATGGTGGTAATGTGGGAAGGTGGGTGATGGGTATAACTGGGCCCAGGATGATGGTAATGTGGGAAGGTGGGTGATGGGTATAACTGGGCCCAGGATGGTGGTAATGTGTGAAGGTGGGTGATGGGTATAACTGGGCCCAAGATGGTGGTAATGTGTGAAGGTGGGTGATGGATATAACTGGGCCCAAGATGGTGGTAATGTGTGAAGGTGGGTGATGGGTATAACTGGGCCCAAGATGGCGTAATGTGGGAAGGTGGGTGATGGGTATAACTGGGCCCAAGATGGTGGTAATGTGTGAAAGTGGGTGATTGGTATAACTGGGAACAGGATGATGGTAATGTGTGAAGGTGATTGATGGGTATAATTTGGCCCAGGATGGTGGTAATGTGTGAAGGTGGGTGATGGGTATAGCTGGACCCAGGATGGTGGTACTGTGTGAAGGTGGGTGATGGGTATAGCTGGACCCAGGATGATGGTAATGTGTGATGGTGGGTGATGGGTATAACTGGACCCAGGATGGTGGTAATGTGTGAAGGTGGGTGATAGGTATAACTGGGCCCAGGATGATGGCAATGTGTGAAGGTGGGTGATGGGTGTTACTTGCTACCACAACCTGTCGAGTATAACTAGGTAAGTATGTATGCATGTATGTACACGTGTTCACTCATACTCAAATACAAACATAGAATAGATACACACACACATTCGTACAATGACTCACACACACGCATACATACAAAACACCCACACGTATATACTGATACAAATGCAAACACAAATACAGACCCACACACACACACATATATATATATATATATATATACAATCACCCACAAACACATACATACACATATATACAATATCCACATTCACAGAGGCACCCCGCACACACATACACACAGCACATATGTGCACGCACACAGAACATACACACACAACATTCACAACACACACAACACACACACACACACTCACACACACACACACACACACACACACACACACACACACACACACACACACACACACACACACACACACACACACACACACACGCACACACACACACGCACACACACACACACATACGCACACAGAATGGAAGAGAGGATAGATATAGAAAGCAAGAAGTGGGAGATGCAAGTCATAGGAGCAGAGGCTAGGATACAGAGATTAGAAGAGAAACTGAAAAATCTGAAACAGGAGCAAAACTGCATGTAGAAGCTCTATCAGAGGGGACTCTAGTAAATGAAAGAGCCAAGCTATATGTGGATGCCCTAACAGACCACAGCAGATCCCAGGGAAAGCTGAGAAGGGAAAATGACAGGCCACTGAGCCCAAGTACAATAGATAGTGAAACTGAAGAAAGGAAAGCTGCAATGGAGGAAATTAAATTGAATGAGTGGATACACAAGGATACGCAGTGGGAGAATGAAAGGGAGAGGTCAGTCTTTGTGTATGGGCTCCAGGAAGTTGAAGGGGAAACATATGAAGCAAGAAAACAAGGGAAAAAAAAGCAATTGAAAGCATCATAAAAGCAATAGGAGAAGATGATATGACCCAGCTGGAAATTTTTTGGAGAATAGGAATGTTTGCAAGAAGAAGAACCCGGCCAGTGAAACTGACTTTCAAGGCAGAATCGACTCGGAGCAGGATCCTGCAGGAAAAAGCAAGACTAAGGGACATGCCGGCATAATGGAAGGTGTATCTCGACTGCGACAGAACACAAGAAGAAAGGCAGAAACTGAGGGAGATGATACAAAGGCAAAAGGAGGAAAGAGAGGGGATGGAGGAGACAGACAGGAGATCCCAGACCCAGGATGAAGATCAAATACAGCCTCCCTCACAACTTCCTATAGAAGCCCCCCAACCAGGTCAACCCCAGTGCAACCAAACATTCCAAACCAAAACACCCATGCCATATCCAATGCCCCCACCCACTGCATTACAAACTCCAACCCCACAGCAACCACCCATAGTTCCTTATCAGGTCTCCCACTTCCCCAACCCCAATGTACCCACCAGTCCACAGTCTTGGAAAAGAAGTTGAAGGTGTAGTATACAAATGCAGATGGAATAACAAATAAGTGTGAGGAGTGGCATGAAAGAATCAAGGAGACATCTTCAGACATAATAGCACTCAGAGAAACAAAACTCACCAGAATGATAACAGATGCAATTTTCCCACCCGGACATCAAATCCTAAGGAAAGACAGAGGGAGGTGAGGGGGAGGAGGAGTTGCACTGCTCATTAAAAACCAGAGGGGTTTTGAGAAAATGGAAGGAATGGATGGCACAGGCGAAAGGGACTACTTAGTAGGAACAATCCAGTCCGAGGGACACAAGGTGATAATTGCAGTAATGTACAACCCACCACAGAACTGCAGGAGACCAAGAGAAGATTACGATAAGAGCAACAGAGCAATGGTCGACACACTAGCCGAGGTGGCCAGAAGAGCACACATGGGGGAGCAAAGTTACTAGTTATGGGTGATTTCAATCACAAGGAGATTGACTGGGAAAACCTGGAGCCCCATGGGGGTCCCGAGACATGGAGAGCCAAGATGATGGATGTGGTACTGGAAAACCTCATGCATCAACATGTTAGAGACACTACTAGAGAGAGAGGGGAGGATGATCCAGCAAGACTGGACCTTGTATTCACCTTGAGTAGTTCAGACATCGAGGATATCATGTATGAAAGGCCCCTAGGAGCTAGTGATAATGTGGTTCTGTGCTTTGACTACATAGTTGAGCTTCAAGTGGAGAGAGTAGCAGGAATAGGATGGCAAAAACCAAACTACAAAAGGGGGAACTACTTAGGCATGAGGAACTTCCTGCAAGACATTCAGTGGGAGAGGGAACTGACAGGAAAACCAGTACAAGAAATGATGGACTATGTGACAACAAAATGAGAGGAGGCAGAGGAGAGGTTTGTTCCCAAGGGAAACAGAAATAATGGGAAGAACAGAATGAGTCTTTGGTTCACCCAAAGGTGTAGGGAGGCAAAAACTAGGTGTACTAGAGAATGGAAAAGGTACAGAAGACAGAGAACTCAGAAAAATAAAGAGATTAGCTGAAGAGCCAGGAACGAATATTCACAGATAAGAAGGGAGGCTCAGCGACAATATGAAAATGACATAGCATTGAAAGTCAAGTCTGGCCCGAAGCTGTTGTACAGCCACATCAGGAGGAAAACAAAAGTCAAGGACCAGGTAATCAGACTGAGGAAGGGTGATTGGGAGTTCACAAGAAACGACAGAGAGGTATGTGAGGAGCTCAACACAAGATTTAAAGAAGTATTTACAGTGGAATCCAGTAGGACTCCAGGAAATCAGAACAGGGGGGTACACCAAGAAGTGCTGGATGAGATACACATAACCAAGGAGGAGGTGAAGAATCTGCTATGTGAACTTGACACCTCAAAGGTTGTGGGACCAGACAATACCTCTCTGTGGGTCCTTAGAGGAGGAGCAGAGATGCTGTGTGTTCCATTAACAAACATCTTCAACACATCCATTGAAACTGGGCAACTCCCTGAGGTATGGAAGATGGCAAATGTAGTCCCAATTTTTAAAAAGGGAGACAGACATGAGGCATTAAACTACGGACCTGTGTCACTAACGTGTATAGTATGCAAAGTCATGGAGAAGATCATCAGGAGGAGAGTGGTGGAGCACCTGGAAAGAAACAAGTGTATAATTGACAACCAGCACTGTTTCAGGGAAGGAAAATCCTGTGTCACAAATCTACTGGAGTTTTATGACAAGGTGACAGAAGTAAGACAAGAGAGAGAGGGGTGGATCGACTGCATTTTTTTGGACTGCAAGAAGGCCTTCGACACAGTTCCTCACAAGAGGTTACTGCAAAAGCTAGAGGATCAGGCACACATAACACGAAAGGCACTGCAATGGATCAGAGAATACCTGACAGGGAGGCAACAACAAGTCATGGTACGTGACGAGGTGTCAGAGTGGGCGCCTGTGACAAGCGGGGTTCCACAGGGGTCAGTCCTAGGACTTGTGCTGTTTTTGGTGTATGTGAATGGCATAACGGAAGGGATAGACTCAGAAGTGTCCTTGTTTGCAGATGATGTGAAGTTAATGAGAAGAATCAAATCGGACGAGGATCAGGCAGGACTACAAAGAGACCTGGACAGGCTACAAGCCTGGTCCAGCAACTGGCTCCTTGAGTTTAACCCTGCCAAATGCAAAGTCATGAAGATTGGGGAAGGGCAAAGAAGACCGCAGACACAATATGGTCTAGATGGCCAAGGACTGTAAACCTCACTCAAGGAAAAAGATCTGGGGGTGAGTATAACACCGAGCACATCTCCTGATTCACACATCAATCAGATAACTGCTGAAGAATACGGGAGTCTGGCAAACCTACGGATAGCGTTCCGATACCTCAGTAAGGAATCGTTCAAGACTCTTTATACCATTAACGTCAGGCCCATGCTGGAGTATGCAGCACCAGTTTGGAATCCACACCTGGTCAAGCACGTCAAGAAATTAGAGAAAGTGCAAAGGTTTGCAACAAGACTAGTCCCAGAGCTAAGGGGATTGTCCTACGAAGAAAGGTTGAGGGAAATCGGCCTGACGACACTGGAGGACAGGAGGGTCAGGGGAGACATGATAACAACATTAAAATACTGCGCGGAATAGACGAGGTGGACAAAGACGGGATGTTCCAGAGATAGGACACAGACATAAGAGGTCACAATTGGAAGTTGAAAACTCAGATGAATCAAAGGGATGTTAGGAAGTATTTCTTCAGTCATAGAGTAGTCAGACCGTGGAATAGCCTAGAAAGTGACGTAGTGGAGGCGGGAACCATACATAGTTTTAAGACGAGGTATGATAAAGCTCATGGGGCAGGGAGAGAGAGGACCTAGTAGCAATCAGTGAAGAGGCGGGGTCAGGAGCTATGACTCGACCCCTGCAACCACAAATAGGTGAGTAAAAATATTTGAGTACACACACACTCACACACACACATACATACACACACACACACACATACACACACACACACACTCACACCTAGCAGACAGCATTAACATTTCTGGTAGATACAAACTTGAGAAGAGTGCTTACAAATGCTTTGGTACGAGAGACGCATCACAGCACAGTAAAGGAAGCAGAAGGGAATATGTGATAATGAAAGTGCATGACAAATCCCCAGATAACACAAGACCAAAACAGAGTAAGATAAGACTGATAAAGCAATGATATAAATCATGGGAGAAGCAGCACCAAAGAAGCCAATTGAAAAAAGTGAAACTGTTAATTTTCAGAGATTTGTAATCATAATGAATTAGGCAGCGATCTACGAATTGCATAAATGAGCGAAACACGCGCCATTAAGAAAAAAAAAACACGCGATATTAAGAAAAAAAACACGCGCCAATAAGAAAAAAAACACGCGCCATTAAGAAAAAAAACAAAACGCGCGCCATTAAGAAAAAAAAAAAAAACACGCGCCATTAAGAAAAAAAAACACGCGCCATTAAGAAAAAAAACACGCGCCATTAAGAAAAAAAGTATATATCAGCAGCATAATTTATTCTGGCTTTCACATTAAGGTCAGGAACGTTACAACTAACCTTCCAAAAATGTTTGACAAGAAACTAGCTAAAACATCTACTTGAAATAAAAAATGAATGAGAAGCAATTGGAAGCGAACGACCACATAGTTGTGTGACACAAACAACCCACATATATCAAAATGTAACTTATGAACTAGTCAGTGGTCCATGTCGGACAGGAAGGTCTTCGTAAGTTTCTTTCTCCCATGTGCAGGTTATTTGTGTATTATTCCAGCCACGGTATTGTGCCGTCTTTATTCTTCAGATAGTTGTATGTTCCAGGTACCGACTGGTAGTGGGAAGGAAGAACCGGGATGGTAGTGGGAAGGTAGAACCGGGATGGTAGTGGGAAGGTAGAACCGGGATGGTAGTGGGAAGGTAGAACCGGGATGGTAGTGGGAAGGTAGAACCGGGATGGTAGTGGGAAGGTAGAACCGGGATGGTAGTGGGAAGGTAGAACCGGGATGGTAGTGGGAAGGTAGAACCGGGATGGTAGTGGGAAGGTAGAACCGGGATGGTAGAGAGAGTCGGAAAATCAGACTATAGGAACTTGTGAAACAGTTAGGTATCTTTACTTCGTAACGTTTCGTATAAATAGTAGGCTTCTTCAGTCGAGTATAGAGGAGGCAACAGAAGCAGAATAGATGTAACTAGTACCTCACTAGTAACAATTGTATAACTAGTTACTTGTAACTAGTTACAAGTGAGAAGGGATGGATTAAGAGGGACCTGCCCTCTCAGTGGTTAAATTCTCACTTCTACTAGTGGGCTCAACCTCTCCTGTCAAGATTATCTACTCCTCACATTTAACAATATGTAAGTCTCCATGTTCCAGACTATGGAGCAAAATTCTTCTCAAGGCTGAGGGACTGATCACCTCAAAACTACGTCTTCGAGGGAGATGGACTGATTACATCGTCTTCACATCTCTACTGCTTCTGCTGCCTCCTCTGTACTCGACTGAAAAAGCCTGCTGTGTAGGCGAAACGTTTCTGTATAAAGTTATCTAACTGTTATGCATGTCTTATTACCTTGTCGGTGCTGTATAATGTTAATATATTCAAACATTCGGAAAGATTATTATGAAAAGGTGAGAGTTTTTTCACATTGAAAGGCCATAAGAATGGGAAGAACAAATCGAAATGCAGCACATGAGCAGCACCTCACCTGTGAGGTGCTGCTCATGTGCTGCACCTCACCTGTGAGGTGCAGCACGTGTGCTGCACCTCACCTGCCCACAGTATATAAGCCACTTCTTCGCACATATGTTGTAGTATTCTTTTCAAGAATGATGAATTAATTACATTTACTCAAGGCTGAGGGACTGATTACCTCACACTCCTCCTGTTCTTCAACATTCTCCTTTGTATGGACTGATGAAGCCACTGTGTGGCGAAACGTTTCTTCATTAAAGAAGATACCCAAATGTTGCACATGTGTCTAATTTATCATAGTTATACACAATACAGTATATATATATATATATATATATATATATATATATATATATATATATATATATATATATATATATATATATATATATATATATATATATATATATATATATAAACATTAAAATATAATGCGGTATTATTAAAAAAGAGCATAATACTAAAACTATGGGAAAGAGGAATACTAAGGGACCAAGAAATACATAATAACGTCATTACAGAATACTCAAAATTTTCGTCTGTCAGCTGGTACATAATGTTTGACATGTAAAACACAAAACAGAGCCTAAAATAAAAGTGAGGCGGGGAAAAAAAAGGTGAAGAGTCTCAAATCTTTGCCCCAAGAATTATACACTGAAGTGTAAAGATGGAGAGGTTGTCGAAGGTTGTTCCTCGGGCAGCAGTAAAAGTGGGCTGGGCAAATATTTTTTGTTTAGTGGATTTGGGTTTGAGAAGGACCTGCTTAGTATGGGCCAATAGGTCTGCTGCAATGTTCTTCCATTCTTATGTTCTTAAAACGGCGTGAAAAATGTATATATGCAGGACAACACTGCGACTAGCCGAGGATTGGAACCCATGTCGTTTTGGCCACTGCTCACCACAAGGCAGTGACCAAAACGAAATGGGTTCGAATCCTCGGCTAGTCGCAGTGTTGTCATTGATTCAATACCACTTGTTCATGGTCACAATAATATATATGAAGGAATAACTGGGGCCTCTCTGTTATGTAGAGGCGACAGCGTTTGTGTTCCGTGGTCTAAGAGACTCGGACATGAAGAATTAAAGAGGAGATATATACTGAAAGTTATCAAAATCTAGCAAAAATTTGAAGAAAAAATAATAAAAGAAAAAATCGAAGTAAATGAAAAAGAAAAAAACTAACAATTCACTTGCTTGCAACAGCTGAAAGATGAAAACAGGAGAGACCAGAAGCAAAATGACGTCCAGAGAAATAAAGCTTAAAGACGAGTGACACAGTGTTGGCCAAGTGGAGTTTAGAGACAGTTGCTGACCGGACACAAACTCGAAGTAGTCTGTCAAGGTGTGACAAAAAACCAGTAAAACATGACACTAGGTTGGAGAAGACAAAGTGACAGGAAGGAGAGAAAAAGGAATGAAAAGCTGAAAGGTTTATACAACCCAGGTTTTGCATTGCACTGAACTTCAGATGAAAGCTGATATTAAACAAGACGAATCTTATATAATCACAAAAGCTGAGCTGTGTGAGTTCATCACACACGAAATACACACGGAAAAAAAAGGCAAAAGTAAGTTGCAACGAAAATGCTTCATCAGTCTCAGAGAAGAGGGAACAAGGACACATGAGACAGACAAATGAAATCACAGAAGTAATAGAGAGCGAGGACAACTTGGCAGAAAAACCCCTCAAGGAAGGTTCCTTGATGTTGGTGAGGGGCTCTTGATTTAGGGAATTGGATCTGTGCTCCAGTTCCCCGAATTAAGCCTGAATGCCTTCCACATCCCCCCCCCCCCCAGGCGCTGTATAATCTTCTGGGTTTAGCTCTTCCCCCTTGATTATAATAATGATAATTGGCAGAAAAAAAGTGTACTTAAGTGGGAAGCAAACAAAATCTATTCAGTAACAGTCCAGAACCGCGTGCGTGCGCACGCACACGCACACATACACACACACACACACACACACACACACACACACACACACACACACACACACACACACACACACACACACACACACACACACACACTCACACACACTAAAACCATGTGTGCTAGAGTATGGAAAAAGTATGTTATACAACCACATTGGAAGGAAAACAACAGTCAAGGACCAGGGGATCAAGCTGAGGAAGGAAGAAGGATGTTGTCAGGGTGCGACCAGGAAGTATGTGAGGAGCTCAGCTCAAGATTCAGTTAGGTATTCACAGTGGAGACAGAGAGGTTTCCAGCAAACCGAGGGAGTAAGGTGCACCATTAAGTGCTGGACACACAGAGAAATAACTGTTGGTGAGCTAGATTCTTCGAAGGCAGTGAGCCCAGATAACATCTCTCGGTGGGTCCTGAGAGAGGGAGCTGATGCACTATCTGTGCCACTTATAATAATCTTCAATAAATCTATTGAAACAGGACAACTGCCCGAGGTGAGGGAGACAGCGAACGTATTCCCAGTTTTTTAAGAAAGGAGACAGACAGGCAGCACTAAACTATAGACCTGGTTTGCTGACATGTATCGTATGTAAAGTTATGGAAAAGATTATCAGGGGAAGAATGATGGAGCACCTAAAAAGGAACGGGCTCATACATGACAACCAGCATGGCTTCTGGGAAGGGGAATCCTGCATCACAACCCTACTGGAATTCTACGACACTGTAACAGAAGTAAGACAGGAGAGAGAGGGATGGGTAGGCCACATATTCTTAGACTATAAGAAGGCTTTCTATACAGTACCACACAAGATTGATTGAAAAGCTAGAGGAGCAGGCAGGAACAGCAGGGAAAGTACTGTAATGGACCAGGGAATACCTGACAGGAAGGAAACAACGTGTGTCGGTATGTGATGAGGTGACAGAGTGGGGTGCCACAAGGGTCAGTTCTAGGTCCGGTGCTATTTATAGTATAAGTGAATGACATTACATAAAGAATAAATTCAGAGGTGTCCCTATTTGCAGACGATGTGAAGCTAATGAGAAGAATACAGGTAGACGAAGCTCAGGTACGCCTACAAAATCTGGACAGGCTTCAAGTCTGGTCCGACAAATGGCTCCTGGAGTTTGACCCCAGCAAAGTTTGGGGAAGTACAAAGAAGGCTGCAGACGGAGTATATCCTAAGAGGTCAAAGACTGCAAAACTCACTCAAGGAAAGGGATCTTAGGGTGACCATCATACCGAGTACGTTCCCTGAGGCGCACATCAACCAAAGAACTGCTGCAGCATATGGGCGCCTGGCGAACCTAAGAATAGCGTTTCTACATCTAAATAAGGAGTAATTGAAGACACTGTACACTGTGTATGTCAGGCTCATACTGGAGTATGCAGCACCAGTTAGGAACCCACACCTGGTCAAACACGTCTAGAAATCAGAGAAAATGCTAAGGCTTGCAACAAGACTAGTTCCGGAGCTAAGCGGTATGTCCTACGAGGAGAGGTTGAGGAAAAATCAACCTGACGACAATAGAGGACAGGAGGGATAGGAGATACATGATACCTGGAGTATACCTTGAGAAGGTTTCGGGGGTGAACGCCCCCGCGACTAAGTCTGAGACAAGGCCTCGTGGTGAATCAGGGCCTGATCAGCCAGGCTGTTACTGCTGGCCGCACACAAACTGATGTACGAACCACAGCCCGGCTGGTCAGGTAGTGACTTTAGGTGCCTGTCCAGTGCCTTCTTGAAGACAGCCAGAGGTCTATTGGCAATCCCCTTTATGTATGCTGGGAGGCAGTTGAACAGTCTTGGGCCCCCGAAACTTATTGTGCTGTTTCTCAGTTTACTCGTGGCGCCCCTGCTTTACATTTGGGGAAATGATAACAAAATATTAAATATTGTGAGGAATTTACAAGGTGGACAGGGACAGAATACTTCAGAGTTGGAACACACCAGCAAGAGATCACAGCTGGAAGCTGAAAACTCTAATGAGCTACCGGGATGTTAGGAAGTATTTCTTCAGTCACAGAGTTGTCATGAAGTTGAACACTCAGGAGAGTGATGTAAGGGAGGCAGGATCCATACATAGCTTTAAGAAGAAGTCCAATAAAGCTCATGGAAGAGGGAGAGAGTGGACCTAGTAGCCTCCAGCAGAGAGGCGGGGCCAGGAGCTATGACTCGACGCCTGCAAGCATAACTAAGTGAGTACACACACACACACACACACACACACACACACACACACACACACACACACATACACACACACACACACACACACACACACACACACACACACACACACACAAACACACACACACACACACACACACACACACACACACACACACACACACACACTATTGTGACCTCAGAGGAATGACGCAATAACTTTTTTATATATTGTCTTTTCATAGTATTTTATATTGCTGATATTTTCATTAACAGCTAAAATGAAAATTTTATGCTTCATGTTATTATTTGGCTTATTATATTATCATATATGTGTAGGTAGAATGTAACAACTAAATCTCTCACTGTGCTCACTGTTGGTGAGTTTTGATTGGCTGTCAGCACTTGCAAACTACCTGACTACTTGTTAAGTAGTTCAGGTCAGGCCTTAACTGGTGCAAATAACCTGAGATTGGAGCTGTGAATAAAGGGTTTACCAGACCGTCACATTGATAAATGAGACGCTTTTCCAACATTTGGGTATCTTTATTTCTGAAATGTTCTGCCATACAGCGGCTTCTTTATTCCAATTGACTCATGGCTGAGGGACTGATTACCTCAAACACCTCCTCTTATTGCACCATTTTCTGCATTGGACTGAAGAAGCCACTGTGTGTAGAAACGTTTCCAGAATAAAAATATCCACATATTGCAAAAGTGCCTCATTTATCGACGCTGGTGTTGCTGGGACTGCCTCACCGTTTCTAGCTGTTGCTCGTGGACGCAACATGCTATCTCTCTGCTGTTAGTGGAGGAAAAACACCTGGTTTCCCTGCTGTCATCTTGGGTGAGGTAGACTGTTTTGGCAGAGTATATCTCCGCTGGGGAACCGGGACACACATCTCGTAACTCTGTGCAACTCTGTTTGCAGAGCATTATTTAGACTTAGTGATATCTGACGCTTCCAGAGGTTGTGCTGTCCCGAGCTAAACTCTCGACCTACATTGTTTTGGTATTTAATCACTGTCGTTGTCGGGGATTTGATATTGCTAAACAGTGTTTCAGTAGTAAAAGTCTTATGCCTTCTGGGAGGATTTGCTGATGGTACACGACTTAGGGTCTCTGTCTCCGTGTTCGCTGCCTGACGCTGTGCTGCTCTTTGCTGCTTCCAACATTACTGTTATTTCACGAGTGGTTCGGTACATTGTTCAAGCAAGCTGTTTGTCGCATTTTTGGTCCAAAAGTGAGATTATTTAGGGACTTGCTGTTGTCAATGTTATTCTAAGTCGAGTCTTACCGAGTATTACCGAGCATATACAAACACGCATGTACTGTATATGTATTTACAAGTATGTTAACATATATTACAAGATATGTGTAGGAACTGATCTTCTTAATTATTCAAACTATATTAGCTGTAATTATTACCAACTAGACGCCTTTGTTATTAAAGATCTAAACTTTTATTTAGTTTATCTTCATCCAGATGTAAACACAAAGCGCTATTGAGAAGCTTCTTAAAGGATAACTGAGCTAGGATTATACTCTGAGAAACTCTTACAAAATAGAAACAAGCTAGATGCTACAGGGGGATCAATAAGTTGACTTTCTAGTATTATCTGAAGAGATCTATACTTTATATATGTCGCATTTTGGAACACATACACACACACATACACATACACATACACACACACACACACACACACACACACACACACACACACACACACACACACACACACACACACACACACACACACACATACACACACACACACATACACACACACACACACACACACACACACATACACACACACACACACATACACATACACATACACACACACACACACACACACACACACACACACACACACACACACACAGGAAGGATAAACCAAGAAGCATAGGGGCCATAACGAGGGAAGGGACTGAAGGAAGGAACACTCCACGGGAAGGAACTAAAACACATCAGAGGATGCAATGGGAGTCACAGTGGGAGGTGGAAAGGGAGAGATCCGTGTTTGTCTATGGGCTAGACGAAGCTAAAGGGGAAACTTATGATGAAAGAAAGCAGGAGGAGAAAAGAGCGATTGAAGACATTATGAAGGTGATAGGCGAGGGGGACATGACCCAGGTGGCAAATTTTCGGAGAATTGGGTGGTTCACAAAGAAAAGGAATCGACCTCTCAAAGTAATTTTCAAGGCAGAATCAACCCGAACCATGATCCTGCAGGAGAAAGCACGGCTGAGAGGCAAGCAGGAGTTCCGGAGTGTGTACCTCGACCGAGACAGAACACAGGACGAAAGGAAGACAATGAAAGAGAGAGTTCAAAAACGAAAGGAGAAATGGGAGGAAATGAAAAAGGAGAGCAGAATGACCCAGGATCAAATGGAAGGACAAGCGCACCCCCCAGAAACACCTGCAGAAGGACTCCAGCCACGACACCCCCAAGGCAACTGAACAATCCAAACCAACCATCACACACCGATCCCTCTGTTTCCACCCCCCGCACCACAGTTACAGTATTAGAACAGAAGTTGAAGGTTTGGTACACAAATGCAGATGGATTAACGAATAAACATGAGGAATGGCAAGAAAGAATCAATGAGAAGTCCCCAGACATCATAGCAGTTACAGAAACAAAACTCATGGAGACAATAACAGATGCAATCTTCCCACCAGGATACCAGATCATGAGGAAAGATAGAAGGGGCAGGGGGGGAGGTGGGGTTGCTCTGCTCGTAAAAAACAGATGGAAATTAGAGAAAATGGAAGGAATAGATGAGACGGGAGAAAGAGACTACATAGCAGGTACACTTCAGTCTGGGGACCACAAAGTGGTCATTGCAGTGATGTATAATCCACCACAGAACTGCAGGAGGCCAAGAGAGGAATATGAAGAGAGCAACAGAGCAATGGTGGACACACTTGCTGAGGTGGCAAGAAGAGCTCACTCCAGCAGAGCAAAGTTGCTGGTTATGGGGGATTTCAACCACAGGGAGATTGACTGGGAAAACCTGGAGCCACATGGGGGTCCCGAAACATGGAGAGCCAGGATGTTGGACGTGGTGCTGGAAAACCTCATGCACCAACATGTTAAGGACACTACCAGAGTGAGAGGGGAGGATGAACCAGCAAGATTGGACCTTGTGTTCACCCTGGGCAGCTCAGACATTGAGGACATCAAGTATGAGAGTCCCCTAGGAGCTAGCGACCACGTGGTTCTGTGCTTTGAATACATAGTAGAGCTGCAAGTGGAGAGAATAACAGGAGTA
>NC_091311.1:8048758-8061258 GCF_038502225.1 Cherax quadricarinatus | reverse complement strand
GGGAAATCGGACTGACGACACTGGAGGACAGAACGGTCAGAGTAGACATGATAACGACATACAAGATACTGAGGGGAATAGACAAGGTGGACAGAGATAGGATGTTCCAGAGAGGGGACACAGGGACAAGGGGTCACAACTGGAAGCTGAAGACTCAGGCGAGTCACAGGGACGTTAGGAAGTATTTCTTCAGTCATAGAGTTGTCAGCAAGTGGAATAACCTAGCAAGTGAAGTAGTGGAGGCAGGAACCATACATAGTTTTAAGAAGAGGTATGACAAAGCTCAGGAAGCAGAGAGAGAGAGGACCCAGTAGCGATCAGTGAAGAGGCGGGGCCAGGAGCTGAGTCTCGACCCCTGCAACCACAATTAGGTGAGTACAATTAGGTGAGTACACACAAACACACACACACACACACACACACACACACACACACACACACACACACACACACACACACACACAGACTACAAACCTCACTCAAGGAAAAAGATCTTGGGGTGAGTATAACACCAGGCACATCTCCTGAAGCGCACATCAACCAAATAACTGCTGCAGCATATGGGCGCCTAGCAAACTTCAGAACAGCATTCCGACATCTTAATAAGGAATCATTCAGGACCCTGTACACCGTGTATGTTAGGCCCATATTGGAGTATGCGGCACCAGTTTGGAACCCACACCTAACCAAGCACGTAAAGAAACTAGAGAAAGTGCAAAGGTTTGCAACAAGACTAGTCCCAGAGCTAACAGGTATGTCCTACGAGGAGAGGTTAAGGGAAATCAACCTGACGACACTGGAGGACAGGAGAGATAGGGGGGACATGATAACGACATACAAAATACCGAGAGGAATTGACAAGGTGGACAAAGACAGGATGTTCCAGAGATAGGACACAGTAACAAGGGGACACAGTTGGAAGCTGAAGACACAGATGAATCACAGGGATGTTAGGAAGTATTCTTCAGCCACAGAGTAGTCAGTAAGTGGAATAGTTTGGGAAGCGATGTAGTGGAGGCAGGATCCATACATAGCTTTAAGCAGAGGTATGATAAAACTCACGGCTCAGGGAGAGTGACCTAGTAGCGATCAGTGAAGAGGCGGGGCCAGGAGCTCAGACTCGACCCCCGCAACCTCAACTAGGTGAGTACAACTAGGTGAGTACACACACACACACACACAGTAACGTAGTAGAGGCAGGATCCATACATAACTTCAAGAAGAGGTACGATAAAGCTCATGAAGCAGGGAGAGGACCTAGTAGCAACTAGTGAAAAGGCGGGGCCAGGAGCTATGAATCGACCCCTGCAACCACAATTAGGTGAGTACAAATTGATATATCAAAAGCATTAGTAGTTTTCCATTTTTTTTTTTTTGCATTAGTCGTGTAATTAAATGCGAAGAAATTCCAGAATTTAAAGCTACGTTGGAGAAGCCAGAAATGCGTGAATATAAATTTATATAATCAGTTCGTCAAAAAAAGTCCGTAAGAAAAAAATCATCCTCTAGATACAAGGGATTTTTATAACGTGTCCTTAAAATAAGACAAAACAGTTGAGGAGAGACACAAAAGTTAAGGTTAAAACAGGAGAGGTGAAGCTACTGGGAAAAAGTGGAACAATAGAGTAAACCAACACAGTGTTGTTAGTCTGGGCTAAGTCACTGACACAATACCTGCCACACCTGCACTCTCACACTCACTCATCCACACCTGCACTCTCACACTCACTCATCCACACCTGCACTCTCACACTCACTCATCCACACCTACACTCTCACACTCACTCATCCACACCTGCACTCTCACACTCACTCATCCACACCTGCACTCTCACACTCACTCATCCACACCTGCACTCTCACACTCACTCATCCACACCTGCACTCTCACACTCACTCATCCACACCTGCACTCTCACACTCACTCATCCACACCTGCACTCTCACACTCACTCATCCACACCTGCACTCTCACACTCACTCATCCACACCTGCACTCTCACACTCACTCATCCACACCTGCACTCTCACAATCACTCATCCACACCTGCGCTCTCACACTCACTCATCCACACCTGCATTCTCACACTCAATCATCCACACCTGCACTCTCACACTCATCTACACCTGCACTCTCACACTCACTCATCCACACCTGCACTCTCACACTCACTCATCTACACCTGCATTCTCACACTCACTCATCCACACCTGCACTCTCACACTCATCTACACCTGCACTCTCACACTCACTCATCCACACCTGCACTCTCACACTCACTCATCCACACCTGCACTCTCACACTCACTCATCCACACCTTCACTCTCACACTCACTCATCCACACCTGCACTCTCACACTCACTCATCCACACCTGCACTCTCACACTCACTCATCCACACCTGCACTCTCACACTCACTCATCCACACCTGCACTCTCACACTCACTCATCTACACCTGCACTCTCACACTCACTCATCCACACCTGCACTCTCACACTCACTCATCTACACCTGCGCTCTCACACTCACTCATCCACACCTGCACTCTCACACTCACTCATCTACACCTGCGCTCTCACACTCACTCATCCACACCTGCACTCTCACACTCACTCATCCACACCTGCACTCTCACACTCACTCATCCACACCTGCACTCTCACACTCACTCATCCACACCTGCACTCTTACAATCACTCATCCACACCTGCACTCTCACAATCACTCATCCACACCTGCACTCTCACACTCACTCATCCACACCTGCACTCTCACACTCACTCATCCACACCTGCACTCTCACACTCACTCATCCACACCTGCACTCTCACACTCACTCATCCACACCTGCACTCTCACACTCACTCATCCACACCTGCACTCTCACAATCACTCATCCACACCTGCGCTCTCACACTCACTCATCCACACCTGCATTCTCACACTCACTCATCCACACCTGCACTCTCACACTCATCTACACCTGCACTCTCACACTCACTCATCCACACCTGCACTTTCACACTCACTCATCCACACCTGCACTCTCACACTCACTCATCCACACCTGCACTCTCACACTCACTCATCCACACCTGCACTCTCACACTCACTCATCCACACCTGCACTCTCACACTCACTCATCTACACCTGCATTCTCACACTCACTCATCCACACCTGCACTCTCACACTCATCTACACCTGCACTCTCACACTCACTCATCCACACCTGCACTCTCACACTCACTCATCCACACCTGCACTCTCACACTCACTCATCCACACCTGCACTCTCACACTCACTCATCCACACCTGCACTCTCATACTCACTCATCCACACCTGCACTCTCACACTCACTCATCCACACCTGCACTCTCACACTCACTCATCCACACCTGCACTCTCACACTCACTCATCTACACCTGCACTCTCACACTCACTCATCCACACCTGCACTCTCACACTCACTCATCTACACCTGCGCTCTCACACTCACTCATCCACACCTGCACTCTCACACTCACTCATCTACACCTGCGCTCTCACACTCACTCATCCACACCTGCACTCTCACACTCACTCATCCACACCTGCATTCTCACACTCACTCATCCACACCTGCACTCTCACTCACTCATCCACACCTGCACTCTCACACTCATCTACACCTGCGCTCTCACACTCACTCATCCACACCTGCACTCTCACACTCACTCATCCACACCTGCACTCTCACACTCACTCATCCACACCTGCACTCTTACAATCACTCATCCACACCTGCACTCTCACAATCACTCATCCACACCTGCACTCTCACACTCACTCATCCACACCTGCACTCTCACACTCACTCATCCACACCTGCGCTCTCACACTCACTCATCCACACCTACACTCTCACACTCACTCATCCACACCTGCACTCTCACACTCACTCATCTACACCTGCGCTCTCACACTCACTCATCCACACCTGCGCTCTCACACTCACTCATCCACACCTGCACTCTCACACTCACTCATCCACACCTGCACTCTCACACTCACTCATCCACACCTGCACTCTCACACTCACTCATCCACACCTGCGCTCTCACACTCACTCATCCACACCTGCACTCGCACACTCACTTATCCACACCTGCACTCTCACACTCACTCATCCACACCTGCGCTCTCACACTCACTCATCCACACCTGCACTCTCACACTCACTCATCCACACCTGCACTCTTACAATCACTCATCCACACCTGCACTCTCACAATCACTCATCCACACCTGCACTCTCACACTCACTCATCCACACCTGCACTCTCACACTCACTCATCCACACCTGCACTCTTACACTCATTCATCCACACCTGCACTCTCACACTCACTCATCCACACCTGCACTCTCACACTCACTCATCAACATCTGCACTCGTACACTCACTCATCCACACCTGCACTCCCACACTCACTCATCCACACCTGCACTCTCACACTCATTCATCCACACCTGCACTCTCACACTCACTCATCCACACCTGCACTCTTACAATCACTCATCCACACCTGCACTCTCACACTCACTCATCCACACCTGCACTTTCACACTCACTCATCCACACCTGCACTCTCACACTCATCCACACCTGCACTCTGACACTCACTCATCGACACCTGCACTCTCACACTCACTCATCCACACCTACACTCTCACTCACTCATCCACACCTGCACTCTCACACTCATCCGCACCTGCACTCTTACAATCACTCATCCACACCTTCACTCTCACACTCACTCATCCACACCTGCACTCTCACACTCACTCATCCACACCTGCACTCTTACACTCCCTCATCCACACCTGCACTCTCACACTCACTCATCCACACCTGCACTCTCACACTCACTCATCAACATCTGCACTCGTACACTCACTCATCCACACCTGCACTCCCACACTCACTCATCCACACCTGCACTCTCACACACTCACTCACTCATCCACACCTGCACTCTCACACTCACTCATCCACACCTGCACTCTTACAATCACTCATGCACACCTGCACTCTCACACTCACTCATCCACACCTGCATTTTCACACTCACTCATCCACACCTGCACTCTCACACTCATCCACACCTGCACTCTCACACTCACTCATCGACACCTGCACTCTCACACTCACTCATCCACACCTACACTCTCACACTCACTCATCCACACCTGCACTCTCACACACTCACTCACTCATCCACACCTGCACTCTCACACACACTCATCCACACCTGCACTCTCACACTCACTCATCAACATCTGCACTCGTACACTCACTCATCCACACCTGCACTCCCGCACTCACTCATCCACACCTGCACTCTCACACACTCACTCACTCATCCACACCTGCACTCTCACACACACTCATCCACACCTGCACTCTTACAATCACTCATGCACATCTGCACTCTCACACTCACTCATCCACACCTGCATTTTCACACTCACTCATCCACACCTGCACTCTCACACTCATCCACACCTGCACTCTCACACTCACTCATCGACACCTGCACTCTCACACTCACTCATCCACACCTACACTCTCACACTCACTCATCCACACCTGCACTCTCACACTCACTCATCCGCACCTGCACTCTCACACTCACTCATCAACATCTGCACTCGTACACTCACTCATCGACTCCTGCACTCCCACACTCACTCATCCACACCTGCACTCTCACACTCACTCATCCACACCTGCACTCTCACACTCACTCATCCACACCTGCACTCTCACACTCACTCATCCACACCTGCACTCTTACAATCACTCATCCACACCTGCACTCTCACACTCACTCATCCACACCTGCACTTTCACACTCACTCATCCACACCTGCACTCTCACACTCATCCACACCTGCACTCTCACACTCACTCATCGACACCTGCACTCTCACACTCACTCATCCACACCTACACTCTCACACTCACTCATCCACACCTGCACTCTCACACTCACTCATCCGCACCTGCACTCTCACACTCACTCATCCACACCTGCACTCTTACAATCACTCATCCACACCTTCACTCTCACACTCACTCATCCACACCTGCACTCTTACAATCACTCATCCACACCTGCACTCTCACACTCACTCATCCACACCTGCACTCTTACAATCACTCATCCACACCTTCACTCTCACACTCACTCATCCACACCTGCACTCTCACACTCACTCATCCACACCTGCACTCTTACACTCACTCATCCACACCTGCACTGTCACACTCACTCATCCACACCTGCACTCTCACACTCACTCATCAACATCTGCACTCGTACACTCACTCATCCACACCTGCACTCCCACACTCACTCATCCACACCTGCACTCTCACACACTCACTCACTCATCCACACCTGCACTCTCACACACACTCATCCACACCTGCACTCTTACAATCACTCATGCACACCTGCACTCTCACACTCACTCATCCACACCTGCACTTTCACACTCACTCGTCCACACCTGCACTCTCGCACTCATCCACACCTGCACTCTCACACTCACTCATCGACACCTGCACTCTCACACTCACTCATCCACACCTACACTCTCACACTCACTCATCCACACCTGCACTCTCACACTCACTCATCCACACCTGCACTCTTACAATCACTCATCCACACCTTCACTCTCACACTCACTCATCCACACGTGCACTCTCACACTCACTCATCCACACCTGCACTCTCACACTCATCTACGCCTGCACTCTTACACTCACTCATCCACACTTGCACTCTCACACTCACTCATCCACACCTGCACTCTCACACTCACTCATCCACACCTGCACTCTTACACTCACTCATCCACACATGCACTCTCACGCTCACTCATCCACACCTGCACTCTTACACTCACTCATCCACACCTGCACTCTCACACTCACTCATCTACACCTGCACTCTTACACTCACTCATCCACACCTGCACTCTCACACTCACTCATCCACAACTGCACTCTCACACTCACTCATCCACACCTGCACTCTCACACTCATTCATCCACACCTGCACTCTCACACTCACTCATCCACACCTGCACTCGCACACTCACTCATCCACACCTACACTCTCACACTCACTCATCCACACCTGCACTCTCACACTCACTCATCCACACCTGCACTCTTACACTCAGTCATCCACACCTGCACTCTTACACTCACTCATCCTCACCTGCACTCTCACACTCACTCATCCACACCTACACTCTCACACTCACTCATCCACACCTGCACTCTCACACTCACTCATCCACACCTGCACTCTCACACTCACTCATCCACACCTGCACTCTCACACTCACTCATCCACACCTGCACTCTTACACTCACTCATCCACACCTGCGCTCTCACACTCACTCATCCACACCTGCACTCTCACACTCACTCATCCTCACCTGCAATCTCACACTCACTCATTCACACATAAGAACATAAGAACATAAGAACGAAGGAACACTGCAGAAGGCCTACTGGCCCATGCGAGGCAGGTCCAAGTCTCCTACCGGCTTAAGCCAATGCACCCAACCTAGTCAGGTCAGGTCACATTGACTTAAGGGAGAAACACGGCAACCGACCTGGTAGCACAAGCTATCAGGTCTAACTCACACCCACCCACATCCACTCATGTATTTATCCAACCTATTTTTAAAGCTACACAACGTTCTGGCCTCTATAACGGTACTTGGGAGTTTGTTCCACTCATCCACAACTCTATTACCAAACCAGTACTTTCCTATATCCTTCCTGAATCTGAATTTTTCCAACTTAAAACCATTGCTGCGAGTCCTGTCTAGGCTAGATATTTTCAGCACACTATTTACATCCCCTTTATTTATTCCTGTCTTCCATTTATACACCTCAATCATATCCCCCCTAATTCTACGTCTTTCTAGAGAGTGCAGATTCAGGGCCCTTAGTCTATCCTCATAGGGAAGGTTTCTGATACATGGGATCAACTTTGTCATCCTCCTTTGTACATTTTCCAGAGAATTTATATCCATTCTGTAATAAGGTGACCAAAACTGTGCAGCATAATCTAAATGAGGCCTAACCAAGGATGTATAGAGTTGAAGAACAACCTGAGGACTCCTATTATTTATGCTTCTTGATATGAAGCCAAGGATTCTATTAGCTTTATTGCGAACACTTATGCACTGTTGTCTTGGTTTCAGATTACTGCTAACCAGAACTCCTAAATCTTTTTCGCAATCCGTAATATTAAGATCTACATTATTTAGTTTATATGTGGCATGGTTATTGTCCTGTCCAACATTTAGAACTTTGCATTTGTCTATATTAAACTGCATCTGCCACTTCTCCGACCACTGCATCAGTCTATTCAAATCTTCCTGGAGTGCTCGAATGTCCTCGTCAGAATGAATTCGACGGCCTATTTTGGTGTCATCGGCAAACTTGCCGATGTCGCTCTTTATGCCCTCATCTATGTCGTTTATGTAGATTGTGAACAGCAGGGGGCCCAACACTGACCCCTGTGGAACACCGCTCGTGACACTTCCCCACTCTGATTTCTCCCCATTTATGCAAACTCTCTGCTGCCTATTTGTCAACCATGCCTCTATCCAGGAAAAAATTTCTCCTCCTATTCCATGTGCTTTAATTTTCCTCAATAGTCTCTGATGTGGGACCCTGTCAAAAGCCTTACTGAAGTCCATATACACAATATCATATTCATTACCATGATCTACCTCCTCAAATACCTTAGTGAAAAAAGTTAATAAATTCGTAAGGCAGGAACGCCCCTTTGTAAAACCATGCTGAGATTCGTTGATTAATTTATGCTTTTCAAGGTGGCTACGAACTGCCTCGGCAATTATTGATTCCATAAATTTTCCCACTATGGAGGTTAGGCTTATTGGTCTATAGTTCGAAGCTAAGGACCTGTCACCTGTTTTGAAAATAGGTATCACATTTGCCATTTTCCACTTATCTGGCACCATGCCAGTTTGTAGTGATATGTTGAAAAGATTAGCCAAAGGTGTGCTAAGCTCCTCTTTACATTCCTTTAGAACCCTTGCATACAGTTCATCAGGGCCTGGGGATTTGTTAGGTTTTAATTTATCTATTTGCCTAAGGACCATGTCACTTGTGACCCTAATAGTGCACAGTTTATTATCGTCCTGTTCTACATAATTTATCATTACTGGAATATCGCTGGTATCCTCCTGTGTAAAAACTGAGAGGAAGTATGTGTTAAAAATTCTACACATTTCCTTATCACTGTCAGTGAGCTGACCCGAGGAACTTTTGAGTGGGCCTATCTTGTCCCTGATCTTACTTCTGTATACCTGAAAGAATCCTTTTGGGTTAGTCTTCGATTCTCTTGCAACTTTAACCTCATAATCTCTTTTTGCTTTTCTAATTCCCTTTTTTATTTCTCTCTTTAACTGAATATATCGATTTCTCAATTGCCCCTCTCCTCTTTTGATTTGCCTATATATGCCTCTCTTTTGACCAATCAGATATTTTAATCTATTGTTCATCCATTTAGGATCATTTTTGTTTGATCTGATTTCCCTATTTGGAACATAATTTGACTGAGCAGCTAGAACTATGCCCTGGAAAGCATCATATCGGCAACCATCACCACCTACCTGACCCTTAGTCAGGTCATTCCAGTTCAGCCCACCTAAGTAATTTTTCAGTCCTATGAAATCAGCCAAGCGAAAGTCAGGGACGGAGACTTGATTGCCATTATTAGGGGAATTCCATGATATATTAAAACTGAGTGATTTGTGATCACTTTCCCCAAGCTCTTCATTAACCTCAAGATTATTAATTAGTGTTTCCCTACTGGCAAGAACCAAGTCAAGGAGGTTATTTCCCCTAGTTGGCTCTGTCACAAACTGTTTTAAAAAACAATCCTGGATCGTATCAAGAAAGTCACCTGACTCTAAATTTCCTGTCAAATTGCTCCAGTCAATCTGTCTATAGTTGAAATCTCCCATTAGCACAACATTTTCGTATGTAGATGCCTTACGAATTTCGTCCCATAGAAGTTTACTGCACTCCCTATCAAGATTTGGGGCCCTGTAAATCACACCCAAAATTAGTTTTTCTCGGCCCTCGAGAAGCTGTAACCAAACAGATTCAGTGGCTGACGCTTCTAATTTAATATCTTGTCTAACACAACAATTTAAATTGTCTCTGACATACATCGCTACTCCACCACCTTTCCTGTTGACCCTGTCAGTGTGGAATAATTTATAGCCTTGTATGTGACATTCAGAGGGCATCTCTCTATCTTTCAGATTGAGCCAGGTCTCTGTTATAGCAATAATATCTATGTTTCCTGCACTTGGAATTAATCTTAGCTCATCTATCTTATTTCTTACACTCCTGCTATTAGTATAGTAAACCTTAAGGGAGCTAGTCCCTTGCTGCCCTCTGCTGTCCCCCTTTGTTTGCTGACCTGATCTATTGTCTTTATTTATAACTTCATGCTGAATGCCTTTTATACATTTACTGTTTCCAACCCAAGTGTTGCAACCTGCTTGTTTCCCACACACACCCATACCTCTATCTTCCATTAGTTTAAAATCATAGGCATTTCACCAATGGCCTTCTCAATCGAGTCTGCAAGTGCTACCACCCCAGCCCCAGAGAGATGTACCCCATCCCTTGCATACATATCATGTTTGCCATAAAAGTTGTTCCAGTTGTCAATGAATGGGATTGCAAGTTCCTTGCAGTATCTGTCTAGCCAGCAATTTACACCAATTGCCCTAGACAACCATTCATTTCCTACTCCCCTTCTAGGCAAGATGCTACATATGATTGGGATCCCTCCCTTAGACTTAATGAAATCTATAGCTGACCTGTACTTATCTAGCAGCTCTTCTCTCCTACCCTTCCCAATATCATTTCCACCAGCACTGAGACAGATAATGGGCTTGCTCCCATTACCTGACATGATATTATCCAGCCTGTTGACAATGTCCCCAACACCAGCTCCAGGGAAGCACACTCTATCTCTCATCTTCTTATTCCTATTACAAAAAGCACGGTCAATGTATCTTACCTGAGAGTCACCAACCACAAGAATGCGCTTACCTCCATTAGCAGGGGCAGTAGTACCCTTACCTTCACTGGCCACTGAAGTACATTCATCCTGAAGAACAGAGAAGCGATTTCCTACCTTCAGATCTTCACTCTTAACTTTCCTTACTCTGATGCGCCTTCCATTACTGTGAACTACTCGCCACTTGTAGCAGGTGCTGGGCTGCACCTCACTGCTGGTAGCCGTTGCTGCCTCCCCAACTACAGCCTCCTCACAGCGAGAGACAGACTGCACCTCGCTGCTAGAAGCCTCATTCCCCACAACTCCAGCCACCTCACACTCTCTCCCAGACCCATTGAGGTGGACCTTCAGCCTCCTAATCTCCTCCTGGAGAAGCAAGACCTCCTCCTTCAACTCTCCAACCTCAATTTTTAAAACACTGCAGAAGCAAGCCATGCTTTGTAACCGTCCACACTAATCCCCAAAGCAGCTCAGGGTCTGTGACCTCACGTGACGACTGACCACTGAGTACTGAACGACTGACCACTGCACTCTCACACTCACTCATCCACACCTGCACTCTCACACTCACTCATCCACACCTGCACTCTCACACTCACTCATCCACACTCATTCACTCTTCCACTCACTCATCCACACATTCACTCTCCCACTCATTCAGACTCACACTCACTCACACACTACCACTTACACTTACTCCCACTCATACTCACACACTACCACTTACACTCACACATTCCCTCTCATACTCACTCACACACTACCACTTACACTTACTCCCACTCATACTCACACACTACCACTCACACTCACACATTCCCACTCACACACACTACCACTTACACTCACACACTCCCACTCACACTCATCCACACTCACACTCATTCACTCACACGCACCCACTCAGACACACTCAGCAAACACTACCCCACCTGCACACTCCCATTCACCCCCACTTCCGCACTGTACAGCACTCCCACTCACACTCATACAGCAAACACTACTCCATAACCCCTGCAGCTGATACTACCCCCACAATATATACTACTACATATGCCTTGTAACCACACCACCCCTATGGCATCCCAAACCACATCCCCTACGAATGCCTCACCATCACTTCCATAAGTCATAGTAACTCCAGGTCTCCTAAAGCGATAAATTTGAAACTCCTGTAGCTGATGTACCCTTTCTGAAATGCGTGATGACATCCTCACTGACCCACTAAAGTCAATTTGCTCGAACTGACAGATTTCAACACCTTTTATGAGTCCAGTCCTGCGAGAACATAGCTAGAGTTTGTTCCCACTGTGTAAAGATCATACAGAAAATGGTAGCATCACACTCTT
>NC_091311.1:8013758-8043758 GCF_038502225.1 Cherax quadricarinatus | reverse complement strand
GCTTGTCTTTTCTGAACAGCTTTAGTCTGTGTGGTTTCTGGAGAATCACTAATTTTGTTTTCAACACTGTGTAATTCTAACGGCACTAGTTTATTTATTGTCCGCTTATTCACTACACCTTTGCTCAAAACATCAACTGTCCTGATGATTCCATTTGCATCAGGATATATGGTCACAATTTTTCCAAGTGGCCATTGGGACCTCGGACCATCATTGTCGATAATCACTATGTCACCAGGTCTTAAGGACTTATGATTTTCAGGAACACCAGCTCCATAGAAGTGTTCTCTCAATGAGGTGAGATAGTCTTCTCGCCAAATTTTCTCCCAACGTTCAATCACTTTATTAAGGTGTTTGAATTTACGTCTGAGTTGCTCAGGTTCGAAATAAGTAGGATCCTCTATGATTTCTTTATCATTCATGGGAGGAACAGGTTCGAGCCTTCTGCCATGGAGTAAATGAGATGGACTTAACACTTCTAAATTGTCCAGATCATCGGTAACATAAGTTAGAGGTCTGTTGTTGACTCTATTTTCTATTTCAGTCACAACTGTACGGAATTCTTCTAAGTCTATTCTCTGACGATGAAGAGTCTTCCTTAAACAACGTTTTACAATGCCGATCATTCTTTCATAAAATCCGCCGTGCCATGGAGATTTAGGAGGAATGTATCTCCAACGACATCTGCGTTGATTCAGCATCTGTTGTACTTCTGGTTGATCAAAGATCTTGCTTATATAAGCAGCACCAGCAACAAAGTTCGTTGCATTATCTGAAATCATCAGTCTGGGACATGCCCTTCTGGCTGCAAACCTTCTGAATAATTTGATAAAGGTTTCAGCAGACATGTCAGTGGCTACTTCTAGATGTACTGCTCTAGTTGTAGCACAAGTGAACAAACAGATGTACACCTTGATGGGAACTTTGTCAACTGTTTTGGTTAAAATTATTGGTCCAGTGTAATCTACACCTGTCACCTCAAATGGAGTGATATGACAAACTCTTTCAGAGGGATATGGAGGTGGACCTGGATACTGACATACTCGCATATCGTAGTGACGACAAGTAATACAGTCCTTTATTTGTTTTTTCACACTTTGTCGACCTTGAGGTATCCAGTAGGATTGTCGTATATGACAAAGTGTGTCAGCTACCCCACCATGTAACACGTTACTGTGGGCGTTTTGCACAATCAGTTTTGTTAGCCAATGATTCTTGGGGATCAATATTGGATGTATGGCTTCTTTAGGTAGTGAAGAATTATGAATTCTTCCTCGACATCTTATAATCTTTTCTGAGTCGAGATAAAGTCCTAAAGAATTAATCATGACAGGTTTCTTTGGGGATTTATCTTGTGTTTCTAGAAATTTATATTCTGTAGAGAAAACGTCTTTCTGTATTAGTTTCACCCAGTATTTAATGGGTTCAAGACATTCATAATCAGGTTTTATTCCTTTAATGAATTTAAAGACAAGAGCTGTAACTCTTAAGAGTTTACCCAAAGATGAGTATTTAGATCCATCAATGACTATTTCTGTTGTGTCTGCAGTATTTACACAACTTATTTCTGCTGTGTTCAAGCAGACTGTTTCTTCTGGCATAATGTGAGCTTTTTGCTGAGGCCAGTTATTTTCATCAGAGAGCCAGTTCGGTCCGTGGAGCCATAATTTATTATCCACAAATTTCTTGAGTGGGACACCACGTGACAACATGTCAGCTGGATTCTCTTGGGTAGAGACGTGAAGAAAGAGATAATCTCTCTGCATCTCTTTTATTTCTGCTACTCTGTTCTGTACATAGACCAACTTACTCTTATTATTTCTTAACCACTGGAGAACTGCCTCATTATCACTCCAGATCACGGTTTTCTCAATAGTGAGATGATCAAGTACTTTGTTGAGATAGACAGCTAATTTTGTACCTACATAGAGTGCTGTCAGTTCCAATTGTGGTACTGTTCTGACCTTCAAGGGTGCTACCCTGGCCTTTGAAGTAATTAGTGTACTTCCTTCAGCATTACTCATGTAAGCTACAGCGCCATAACCTCTGGTTGACGCATCACAGAACACATGTAATGTGTACTTGTTTCCCTCTTGACCTATTTGTCTGGGAAATTTAATTTGATGAAGTTGTTTAAACTCCTTGGATATTTCATCCCATGCTTGACTCATTTCTAGAGGCAAGTTCTCATCCCATCCAATTTTGAGTTTCCATGCATCTTGCATAAGCATTTTACCCTTTATGGTAATTGGTGAGACGAGTCCTAGAGGATCAAAACATTGTGATACCTCTGACAGTAAACTACGTTTAGTGAGTGTACTGCATGATTTATTGTTTATCCCTTTGAGACTCAAAGTATCTTCCTGTGTGTTCCAATTAAGTCCCAGCATATTGTTGCAATCAGGAATTTCAGTTTCAGGGAAATCTTCTTTGATAAGTTCCCTTAATTGCTTTGAATTTGTATTCCACATCCTTAGAGGCATATTTGCTTCTTTCATCTCCTTGTTAGCTTCTCTGTATAAGGATTTCAAATCCTCCTCTTTATTCACAGTACCTTGAAGATTGTCCACATAGAAACTTTTCTTTAAGACTTCTTTGAAGGGACTTTCAGATTTCTTCAAATGTGTATTTAGAGTAGCTTCTAGTAAGAATGGAGAGGATGTTGCACCAAATAATACTGATTTGAAACGATAAGTTTTCACAGGACTTTGAGGATCATGTGGATTTTCAGGCCACAAGAATCGAGTATAATCTCTATCTATTTCTTGTAGTCCTACTCTTAAGAAAGCTTTGGAAATATCAGCCGTGTAGGCATATGGGTTTGTGCGAAATTTCATAAGCACGTCTCCAAGCTTCTCAGTTAGTGAGGGTCCGGTCATCAGACAGTCATTAAGACTTGCTACATCTTTATTTGCACGTGCGCTGCAATTATATACAACACGTAGTGGAGTGGTTTCAGAATCTTTTCTGACTCCATGGTGCGGGAGATAATGAGCGTTTGTCTTCAACTTATCTTCGACTATTTCCTCAATGAATTTATTGTCCAACTGTTCTTGTATGATATTATCATAGACAGTCAGTAGCTCTGGATTCTTCCTGAGCTCATGTATTTGTGCTTTCATCTGTCCGAAAGCCATGCGATAATTGCTAGGCAGATGTGGTGGATTTAATTTCCATGGTAACCTAACCCAATACTGTCCATCTTTATATTTGACAGTGTCCAAATATTGGTTATAAGTCTGAGACTCTTGTGGGCTTGGTTTATTTACATCAATACCTATCGCATCTAAATCCCACAACTTATCAACTGGTTCATTCATTTCTTCCAGTAATGATAATTTTTGCTGTGGTACATGATCAGCGGTTATTCTCGTAACTAGTACATTTTCCACTGAATCAATATCAGCTTCTTTCCCACTTTGAGAGGGAATGGGACCACATATCATGTGGCCTCCTGCTGTTTTCAGCAAGTGAACATCATGTTTACTTACTATATTTTGCACAAAACAGTGATAATAATCACTTCCAATGATTAAATCAATTGGACTAATTGTGTCCGTCTGTATGTCAGGACAGGCTAACTTGACCTTAGCTGCTTTCAGTGCTGCAACTGTTTCTTTTAATCCCTGGATCTGCACAGACTTAGGCAAATCATCTACTACCACAGCTTCTACTGTCTTTTTCCTGTTTCCTAGACCAACAGTGATTTTGGCTAGGTCATATGTCTGTTTACCAGAATTATGGAAAAAACCAGCTATATCTAACTGTATTTTGGCATAGGGTTGTTTATTCAGTTTCTGCAACACTGATCTTCTTATGAAGGACCTTTGTGAGCCTTGATCAAATAGTGTTAGCACATTGGTTTTGTGTAATTTATTAGATAACTCAACTCGAGCTATCGGGAGAGCAGTTGCTTTAAACTTATCTCTCACATTTAATGCTGTTGCTTGTTGACTTCCTGATTCTGTGGAAGTCTGCTGCTGTTCAGCAAAAGTATTTGGGCATAATGCTGTATGATGCATACCCTTGCATTTAAAACACTTCTTCAGTGAGCATTTTCCTCCCTTGTGTTCACCTAAACACTTGATGCATCTTTTCAGCTGATGAACACGTTGTTTACGTGCCTCCATTGATGTGTATTGAATACAATACTGTGCCCAATGTGTTCCATCACAAAGTACACATTTTGGAGTACGTTTATGTGTGACAGTTTGTTTACTGTCTGTTGTATTCACAGCTTGATAAATGCCTATATGGGATTTCCCATTATGTGGTTTAGTGGGAGTAGTTATACTCTTTTTATACTGAGTTGAAGGTTTATTATCCACGGGATTTGTGGATTTTTCATCTTGTCTCGTTGCTTGCATGCATGAAACTATTGTTTGTAAACCATTGCTAATTTCCTCACAAGTGAAATAGCGTTTATTGAACATAATATTTAATCGTTCAATAGTTTGTGGTGACAACTTATCTTGTACAATACCACTGATAAACCAATCACATTGTCTTAGGTCATATTTAGCATCTAGAGATCTGAGACTATTGTCTAATGTAATTCTAAATGCCTGTAAGTCTGAAAAACAATGTTTGGGTGGCTTCAAGCTTGATATTAAGACTGCATGTCTAACTCTAGCCTTGTCAGCATCGAAAGTAATTGTCTGCTAAGACACGTAAGGCTATTTGATAATTACCTTTAACCACCGGAAATGACTTAATCAGTTCATAGGGTTCTCCCTTCACAAGACATTTAAGGTAATTGAACTTAGCAATCTCATCTATGTCAGTTCGTGAATTTACTATGGATTGAAAACCACTAATGAATTCTTCATAATTATGACCTTGGAAAATAGGTAATGACAATGTAGGTAAGCTTGGTAATGGGACACTTGTTGTTGTTACAGGTGTAACAGGTGTTTGACCACTAGTAGGTCTCTGTGACAGAGTTTTACGGCAGATAGCCTGTACTCCTGTCCACCTTAATTGTTGATCACTAAAAGTATCCAAAACATTTTTAATTTCATCTTCAGATGGATCTGATTCAAGAAATTTATTTTCATAATGTGTATAGTCTGAATTAATTATTTCCAGACGTTGTGTAAATAATTCAAACTTGACCTCAAGATCATCAAAATCTATGTTTGTATCTTGAGTTAATCCTAGACAGACTGAAATTAGATTTTCTAATTGTGTAATCTTAGTCTGTAAAGACTGAAACTGAGTTTTCAAACAAGCCATTTTAATGGTATACTGAAAATTCTAGCACCACACTTAGAGTGTTTAAAAAACACTGTACTGCTATAGACAGCTGAGTTTTTGTTATGCTTAAGTCAGCAATAATCGAGTCAGACACTACTGACCCACTAAGCTTAACCTCAGGGTTAATGACCATGAGGGTACAGGTTATGTGGCTGATGTTTATGGCTTGTGTGCTGTGTCAGCCTGCCCACGATGATTAATCGTAAATAACGATGTTATACACTTCATTCACTATACACTATAAATGTCACTGTATAACTGTAATCACACGTGAATATTACTTACACATATATAAATTTCACTGTTAATATATATTTGAAAGCTTACACTTTATATATAAGTTCCTTTAATATAACAGGTAGATCTATAAGAAACAAACTTTAACACAATCTTGTCTCTTAATTTCTGTCTATAAACATTATAAACACTGTGTGTATATACACTCAGACAAACAACTTGTTTGGGTAGTTGTATTAATCAGCGATTTCGCCAGATTGGAGCAGTGGTTGCAGGGTGTGGGTGAGTCACCCAGCTCCCGTTTTCTTTGGGTGTCCGCTGGGTGAGCGCCCGTTTTCTTTTGGGTGAACGCTGGGTGAGCGCCCGTTTTCTTTTGGCTGCCCATTCTCTGTGATTGAGTCTGGAGGGACTCATTTATACTGATTTATATTGTAAAACACTAGTTTTACAGCTTTTTTCGAAGGACCTTGGCTCATAGGTTATTTGTACACTGTAGTACAACATATTTGGACCACAGTGTGGTCTTTATCCGGTTCGAGCACGACCAAAGACTCTGTTGAGAATTTGGCCTTACCAGCTAAGATATAATTATATAATGAACACTTAGCTGATAAATGACAGCAAATCGTCTACACAGCCGTCCCTGCAGACGAGGTCTAGATGCTGTCGAAACCATCACAACAGTGGGCTGTCAAGAGATACAAATTGTAAGTATGAATTACCCCTAGGGGGTGTTATGTCAGCATATTTCATTCGATGATGGCTGACGAATACTTACTTGTTTGGACTCAAAAGTCCACACCTTACTGCCGATTATAGGTTGATTACAAACTCCTTGTGACTCAAGAATTGCGCAATCCCCCGATCTACAAGAAATTCGTAACATACCTTGCTCTTTGTAACGTGAGCTATGGTGTTCTCAACACCTTCGACAGATATCGGTGACTTGATAGAAGCTGAAGTGTCCTTGGATGTCCACGTCTTCCATTGTCTAGGAAACGCACACTGGTACACTATGTTCAACAAGATTAGTTTTTATTGTTCACAATGTATCACAAGAGAAGCTGATCACACTTCTCTAAGTGTTTATTGTGTTGTGTGAGACACTTTATTCACACTAACGCACAGATCAGTGTCCTTTGCTGGTTATCCTGGCGTCAGTGTCTCGTAGTAGAGTCAAAGTTAGTCTGCCCGACGCCCAGGGCTCCATGCCGTCACTGGCCCCAGCACAAAAAAAAAAAAAAACGCTGATCTAGTACCTTGCATCCTTGTCACCTCCTCGATGAAGCAAAGCAGAATGTTTGTTTCTTGCTGTCTTAAGCATAGACAACAATGTACACTATTTTTACTATGGTAATAAAGTGGGAGCAGGATTTTCCTTAATTGTCCTGCTAAAGTAAGAGATGTACTGTCTCTTATAAAAATACACGTTGCAACACCCCTGCAAGGAGCGGAGGTCACTTGATTACGCATACGACATCTGTGATCAATTACTCACTCTAGCAGTAAACAAGACGCTCGCCCCTTCTGAGTGGCCCCTCAGGGCTGAAAGGGGCTGAAGGGGGCTGAAGGGGGCTGAAGATGGCTGATACCCCCCTCCTGGAGAAAATTTCTCCACAAACACCTAGAAAGGAATGATCTCATCAACAGCAGCCAACACGGTTTCAGGGACGGGAAATCCTGTGTCACAAACCTACTGGAGTTCTATGACGTGGTGACAGCAGTAAGACAAGAGAGAGAGGGGTGGGTGGATTGCATTTTCTTGGACTGCAAGAAGGCGTTTGACACAGTTCCACACGAGAGATTGGTGCAAAAATTGGAGGACCAAGCAGGGATAACAGGGAAGGCACTACAATGGATCAGGGAATACTTGTCAGGAAGACAGCAGCGAGTCATGGTACGTGGCGAGGTTTCAGAGTGGGCACCTGTGACCAGCGGGGTCCCGCAGGGGTCAGTCCTAGGACCAGTGCTGTTTCTGGTATTTGTGAACGACATGACGGAAGGAATAGTCTCTGAGGTGTCCCTGTTTGCAGATGACGTGAAGTTGATGAGAAGAATTCACTCGATCGAAGACCAGGCAGAACTACAAAGGGATCTGGACAGGCTGCAGACCTGGTCCAGCAATTAGCTCCTGGAGTTCAATCCCACCAAGTGCAAAGTCATGAAGATTGGGGAAGGGCAAAGAAGGCCGCAGACGGAGTACAGTCTAGGGGGTCAGAGACTACAAACCTCACTCAAGGAAAAAGATCTTGGGGTGTATAACACCAGGCACATCTCCTGAAGCGCACATCAACCAAATAACTGCTGCAGCATATGGGCGCCTAGCAAACCTCAGAACAGCATTCCGACATCTTAATAAGGAATCATTCAGGACCCTGTACACCGTGTACGTTGAGCCCATATTGGAGTATGCGGCACCAGTTTGGAACCCACACCTAGCCAAGCACGTGAAGAAACTAGAGAAAGTGCAAAGGTTTGCAACAAGACTAGTCCCAGAGCTAAGAGGTATGTCCTACGAGGAGAGGTTAAGGGAAATCAACCTGACGACACTGGAGGACAGGAGAGATAGGGGGGACATGATAACGACATACAAAATACTGAGAGGAATTGACAAGGTGGACAAAGACAGGATGTTCCAGAGATTGGACACAGTAACAAGGGGACACAGTTGGAAGCTGAAGACACAGATGAATCACAGGGATGTTAGGAAGTATTTCTTCAGCCACAGAGTAGTCAGTAAGTGGAATAGTTTGGGAAGCGATGTAGTGGAGGCAGGATCCATACATAGCTTTAAGCAGAGGTATGATAAAGCTCACGGGTCAGGGAGAGTGACGTAGTAGCGATCAGTGAAGAGGCGGGGCCAGGAGCTCGGACTCGACCCCCGCAACCTCAACTAGGTGAGTACAACTAGGTGAGTACTCTCACACACACACGCACACACACACACACACACACACACACACACACACACACACACGCACACACACACACACACACACACATACTCCCACACACACACACACACACACACACACACACACACACACACACACACACACACACACACACACACACACACACACACATAGACACACACACACACACACACACAGACACACCTGGAACGGAACAAGAGTATAAATGCCAACCAGCACGGATTCATGGAAGGCAAATCCTGTGTCACAAACCTTCTGGAGTTTTATGATAAAATAACAGAAGTAAGACACGAGAGAGAGGGGTGGGTTGATTGCATCTTCTTGGACTGCAAGAAGGCCTTTGACACAGTTCCTCACAAGAGATTAGTGCAGAAGCTAGAGCATCAGGCGCATATAACAGGAAGGGCACTGCAATGGATCAGAGAATACCTGACAGGGAGACAACAACGAGTCATGCTACGTAATGATGTATCACAGTGGGCACCTGTGACGAGCGGGGTCCCACAGGGGTCGGTCCTAGGACCAGTGCTATTTTTGGTATATGTGAACGACATGATGGAAGGGTTAGACTCAGAAGTGTCCCTGTTTGCAGATGATGTGAAGTTAATGAGGACAATTAAATCTGATGAGGACCAGGCAGGACTTCAAAGAGACCTGGACAGACTGGACACCTGGTCCAGCAAATGGCTTCTCGAATTTAATCCTGCCAAATGCAAAGTCATGAAGATAGGGGAAGGGCACAGAAGACCACAGACCGAGTATAGGCTAGGTGGCCAAAGACTGCAAACCTCATTCAAGGAGAAAGATCTTGGGGTGAGTATAACACCGAGCATGTCTCCGGAAGCACACATCAACCAGATAACTGCTGCAGCATATGGGCGCCTGGCAAACCTGAGAACAGCATTCCGATACCTTAGTAAGGAATCGTTCAAGACACTGTACACCGTGTATGTCAGGCCCATACTGGAGTATGCAGCACCTGTTTGGAACCCGCACTTGATAAAGCACGTCAAGAAACTAGAGAAAGTACAAAGGTTTGCGACAAGGTTAGTTCCAGAGCTAAGGGGAATGTCCTATGAATAAAGATTAAGGGAAATCGGCCTGACGACACTGGAGGACAGGAGGGTCAGGGGAGACATGATAACGACATATAAAATACTGCGTGGAATAGACAAGGTGGACAAAGACAGGATGTTCCAGGGAGGGGACACAGAAACAAGAGGCCACAATTGGAAGTTGAAGACACAAATGAGTCAGAGAGATATTAGGAAGTATTTCTTCAGTCATAGAGTTGTAAGGCAGTGGAATAGCCTAGAAAATGACGTAGTGGAGGCAGGAACCATACACAGTTTTAAGACGAGGTTTGATAAAGCTCATGGAGCGGGGAGAGAGAGGGCCCAGTAGCAACCGGTGAAGAGGCGGGGCCAGGAGCTAAGAATCGACCCCTGCAACCACAAATAGGTGAGTACACACACACACACACACACACACACACACACACACACACACACACACACACACACACACACACACACACACACACACACACACACACACATACACACACACACACACAGCAACCACCCATAGTTCCTTATCAGCTCTCCCACTTCGCCAACCCCAATACACCTCCCAGACCACAATCCTAGAAAAGAAGTTGAAGGTGTGGTATACAAATGCAGATGGAATAACAAATAAGTATGAGGAGTGGCACGAAAGAATCAAGGAGACATCCCCAGACATAATAGCACTCACAGAAACAAAACTCACCAGAATAATAACAGATTCAATCTTTCCATCCGGATATCAAATCCTCAGGAAAGACAGAGGGAGGAGAGGGGGAGGAGGAGTTGCACTGCTCATTAAAAACCAGTGGGGGTTTGAGAAAATGGAAGGAATGGACGGCACGGGCGAAAGGGACTACTTAGTAGGAACAATCCAGTCTGAGGGATATAAGGTGATAATTGCAGTAATGTACAACCCACCACAGAACTGCAGGAGGCCAAGAGAAGAATACGATGAGAGCAACAGAACAATGGACGACACACTAGCCGAGGTGGCCAGGAGAGCACACATGGGGGGAGCAAAGTTACTAGTTATGGGTGATTTCAATCACAAGGAGATTGACTGGGAAAACCTGGAGCCCCATGGGGGTCCCGAAACATGGAGAGCCAAGATGATGGATGTGGTACTGGAAAACCTCATGCATCAACATGTTAGAGACACTACCAGAGAGAGAGAGGAGAGGATGAACCAGCAAGACTGGACGTTGTATTTACCTTGAGTAGTTCTGACATCGAGGATATCATGTATGAAAGGCCCCTGGGAGCTAGTGATCATGTGGTTCTGTGCTTCGACTACATAGTTGAGCTCCAATTGGAGAGAGCAGCAGGAATAGGGTGGGAAAAACCAAATTACAAATGGGGGAACTACTCAGGCTTGAGGAACTTCTTTCAAGACATTCAGTGGGAGAGGGAACAGACAGGAAAACCAGTACAAGAAATGATGGACTATGTGGCAACAAAATGCAAGGAGGCAGAGGAGAGGTTTGTTCCCAAGGGAAACAGAAATAATGGGAAGAACAGAACGAGTCCTTGGTTCACCCAAAGGTGTAGGGAGGCAAAAACTAGGTGTACTACAGAATGGAAAAGGTACAGAAGACAGAGAACTCAGAAAAATAAAGAGGTTAGCCGAAGAGCCAGAAACGAATATGCACAGATAAGAAGGGAGGCTCAGCGGCAATACGAAAATGACATAGCATCGAAAGTCAAGACTGACCCGAAGCTGTTGTACAGCCACATCAGGAGGAGAACAACAGTCAAGGACCAGGTAATCAGACTGAGGAAGGGTGATGGGGAATTCACAAGTAACGACCGGGAGGTATGTCAGGAGCTCAACACGAGATTTAAAGAAGTATTTACAGTGGAAGCCAGTAGGACTCCAGGAAATCAGAGCAGGGGGGTGCACCAGCAAGTGCTGGATGAGGTACATATAACCAAGGAGGAGGTGAAGAAGCTGCTATGCGAAGTTGACACCTCAAAGGCGGTGGGACCAGACAACATCTCTCCGTGGGTCCTTAAAGAGGGAGCAGAGATGTTGTGTGTACCATTAACAAAGATCTTCAACGCATCATTTGAAACTGGGGAACTCCCCTAGGTATGGAAGATGGCAAATGTAGTGCCAATTTTTAAAAAGGGAGACAGACATAAGGCACTAACTACAGACCTGTATCACTAACGTGTATAGTATGCAAGGTCATGGAGAAGATCACCAGGAGGAGAGTGGTGGAGCACCTGGAAAGAAACAAGTGTATAATTGACAACCAGCATGGTTTCAGGGAGGGAAAATCCTGTGTCACAAACCTACTAGAGTTTTATGACAAGGTGACAGAAGTAAGACAAGAGAGAGAGGGGTGGATCGACTGCATTTTTTTTGGACTGCAAGAAGGCCTTCGACACAGTTCCTCACAAGAGGTTACTGCAAAAGCTAGAGGATCAGGCACACATAACAGGAAAGGCACTGCAATGGATCAGAGAATACCTGACAGGGATGCAACAACGAGTCATGGTACGTGACGAGGTGTCAGAGTGGGCGCCTGTGACAAGCAGAGTTCCACTGGGGTCAGTCCTAGGACCTGTGCTGTTCTTGGTATATGTGAACGACTTAACGGAAGGGATAGACTCAGAAGTGTCCTTGTTTGTGGATGATGTGAAGTTAATGAGAAGAATCAAATCGGACGAGGATCAGGCAGGACTACAAAGAGACCTGGACAGGCTACAAGCCTGGTCCAGCAACTGGCTCCTTGAATTTAACCCTGCCAAATGCAAAGTCATGAAGATTTGGGAAGGGCAAAGAAGACCGCAGACACAATATAGTTTAGATGGCCAAAATCTGCAAACCTCACTGAAGGAAAAAGATCTGGGGGTGAGTATAACACCGAGCATATCTCCTGAGGCGCACATCAATCAGATAACTGTTGCAGCATACGGGCGCCTGGCAAACCTACGGATAGCGTTCCGATACCTTAGTTAGGATTCGTTCAAGACTCTGTATACCATTTGCGTCAGGCCCATACTGGAGTATGCAGCACCACTTTGGAATCCACACCTAGTCAAGCACGTCAAGAAATTAGAGAAAGTGCAAAGGTTTGCAACAAGTCAAGTCCCAGAGCTACGGGGATTGTCCTACGAAGAAAGGTTGAGGGAAATCGGCCTGACGACACTGGAGGCCAGGAGGATCAGGGGAGACATGATAAATACATATAAAATACTGCGCGGAATAGACAAGGTGGACAAAGATGGGATGTTCCAGAGATTGGACAAAGACACAAGAGCGCACAATTGGAAGTTGAAGACTCAGATGAATCAAAGGGATGTTAGGAAGTATTTCTTCAGTCATAGAGTAGTCAAGCCGTGGAATAGCCTAGAAAGTGAAGTAGTGGAGGCGGGAACCATACATAGTTTTAAGGCGAGGTATGATAAAGCTCATGGAGCAGGGAGAGAGAGGACCTAGTAGCAATCAGTGAAGAGGCAGGGCCAGGAGCTATGACTCGACCCCTGCAACCACAAATAGGTGAGTAGAAATAGGTGAGTACACACACACACACACACACACACACGCACACACACACACACACACACACACACACACACACACACACACACACACACACACACACACACACACACACACACACACACACACACACACACACACACACACACACACACACACACACACACACACACACAGAGGCAACTGATGACACTAGATATAAAACCACGTATGAACACCTGGGTCTTTACTGATGAAACAACCCTCTTGTTCAGTAAGTTTTTTTTTTCCAGGTAAACACAGAGGCGACTGTTCTGTCAGAGACAGTGACAGAGGTAATTAAGGTGTTCGGTCCCTTAGCCTTGACAGAAGTTGCTTAGTTTCTTAGCTTTGAAAGGTGTTCAGTCTCTTATGTATTGGAGATGAAGCGGAAGCATGAAGAGGGATATTACTCCACTACAGATAACCGAAAGTTGCAGCAAATGAAGACAACATCAACGGTGGGCGGGACCACCAGTTGTCCACCCCACCTGTGACGCCGTTTTCAGCCGCTGCGCCTCTGCTCTAGCTCCAGTATTTAAGAACATATTTTGTCACAACTAATGGTCTGAACACTTAAATTTACTCTGATTCTTCCGCTGTCACCAGGACACAAGTGAAAAATCTTGCTGCAGAGGAAGCAAGATATGACAACCCGCCATTTTAGTTTTTGATCATCTGGCTTACCAGTCCACCCCTTTAAAAAATTAATTTTTAATTATTAGATGCGCTGAACAGTAACTCCTGAATTACTGAGTATGAATAAGGTCAGCAAATTCATTTATTTTAACACTGGAATGACTAGAAACCCAGGAAAAAGATTATTTTTTTGTACATGGTAAAGTTGCGAAAAAGCCAACAGTGAAAACGACGCACAATGGACTGGAAAAAATTGAAACATTGGATAGCTTACAGCACACTGTCACAGCCAGATGCCACTTCAAACGATGATGCGGACATGACAGGAATGTGAATGACGGAAGCAATGAGTGTATAAAGTTCTGCAGTGAAAACACAAACAAACTGAAACAAAGGCCTTCAATAATACGATTGGCAAACACTGTGACATACGTCACCAAAGCTGAACATTGGATTTCAACATTGTGTATAGCAAGAAAATCGTGCATGAGTGAAATACAGAGCGCAAACTCGAAGCATAAAACTAAACGTCTAGGGACAAAAAAAAAAAAAAACGAGGATAGGCAGACTTAGAGCGCAGGGATACCCTTTGTGGGGAGAATATGTGAAAGCCGCAGGGGTGCTGACCACCCTGAACTCCAAATGTAGTTATTCTCCTCACCTTTTTCATTGAACCATCTTTCGTATTCCCTTTTCTTTTCACGTCTTTTTCCTTCTTTCTCTTTTCTTTCCTGGCATGGGTCATTAGGTCTCCTGGAAGTAAATGGCAAGACGTGGAGAGCGGCCTACCGGAGCTCACGTCTTTGTTTCAGCGGGAACTACAAGGTGACGTGTGCTGCTACTACTACCTCCACTACAACTACTACTAGTACCACCACTACAACTACTACTAGTACCTCCACTACAACTACTACTAGTACCACCACTACAACTACTACTAGTACCACCACTACAACTACTACTAGTACCGCCCCTACAACTACTAATAGTAGCGCCACTACAACTAATACTTGTACCACCAATACAACTACTATTAGTACCACCACTACAACTACTACTAGTACCACCACTACAACTACTACTAGTACCACCACTACAACTACTACTAGTACCACCACTACAACTACTACTAGTACCACCACAACAACTACTACTAGTACCACCACTACAACTACTACTAGTACCACCACTACAACTACTACTAGTACCACCACTACAACTACTACTGGTACCACCACTACAACTACTACTAGTACCACCACTACAACTACTACTAGTACCACCACTGAAACGACTACTATTACCACCACTACAACTACTACTACTACCACCACTACAACTACTACTAGTACCACCATTACAACTACTACTAGTACCACCACTACAATTACTACTAGTACCACCACTACAAATACTACTAGTACCACCACTACAACTACTACTAGTACCACCACTACAAATACTACTAGCACCACCACTACAACTACTACTGCTACCATCACTACAAATACTACTAGTACCACCACTACAACTACTACTAGTACCACCACTACAACGACTGCTCGTACCACCACTACAACTACTACTACAACTACTACTAGTACCACCACTACAACTACTACTGGCACCACCACTGCAACTACTACTAGTACCACCACTACAACTACTACTAGTACCACCACTGCAACGACTAGTAGTACCACCACTACAACTACTACTACTACCACCACTACAACTACAACTAGTACCACCACTACAACTACTACTAGTACCACCACTACAATTACTACTAGTACCACCACTACAACTACTACTAGTACCACCACTACAACTACTACTAGTACCACCACTACAACTACTACTAGTACCACCACTACAACTACTACTAGTACCATCACTACAACTATTACTAGTACCACCACTACAACTACTACTAGTACCACCACTACAACGACTGCTAGTACCACCAATACAACTACTACTACTACCACCACTACAACTACTAGTAGTACCAACACTACGACTACTACTACCACCACTACAACTACTACTAGTACCATCACTACAACTACTACTACTACTACCACCACTACTACTACTATTACCATCACTACAACTACTACTAGTACCACCACTACAACTACTACTACTACCACCACTACAACTACTACTAGTACCACCACTACAACTACCACTAGTTCCACCACTACAACTACTACTACTAGCTCTACAACTGCTACTAGTACCACCACTACAACTACTACTAGTTCCACCACTACAACTACTACTAGTACCACCGCTACAACTACCACTAGTTCCACCACTACAACTACTACTACTACCACTACTACTAGCACTACAACTGCTACTAGTACCACCACTACAACTGCTACTAGTACCACCAACGCAACTGCTACTAGTAACACCACTACAACTACTACTAGTACCACCGCTACAACTACTACTAGTACCACCACTATATTTACTACTGATACCACCACTACTACTACTACTAGAACCACCACTACAACTACTACTAGTAAAACCATTACAACTACTACTACTACAACCACTACAACTACTAATAGTACCACCACTACAACTACTACTAGTACCATTACTACAACTACTGCTACTACCACCACTTCAACTACTACTAGTACCATCACTACAACTACTACTAGTACCACTACTACAACTACTACTACCACCACCACTACAAGTACTACTAGTACCACCACTACAACTACCAGTAGTTCCACTACTACAACTACTACTACTACTACTACTACCACCACTACAACTGCTACTAGTACCACCACTAAAACTGCTACTAGTACCACCACTACAACTGCTACTAGTACCACCACTACAACTGCTACTAGTACAACCACTACAACTACTACTAGTACCACCACTACAACTACCACTAGTTCCACCACTACCACTACTACTACTACTACCGCCACTACAACTGCTACTAGTACCACCACTACAACTGCTACTAGTACCACTACTACAACTACTACAAGTACCACCAATACAACTACTACTAGTTCCACCACTACAACTACTAGTACCACCACTACAACTACTACTAGTACCACCACTACAACTACTACTAGAGCCACCACTACAACTACTACTAGAACCACCACTACAACTACTACTAGTACCACCACTTCAACTACTACTAGTACCACCGTTACAACTACTACTAGAGCCACCACTACAACTACTACTAGTACCACCACTACAACTACTACCAGCACCAACACTACTTCTACTACTACCACCACTACAACTACTATTAGTTCCACGACTACAACTGCTACTAGAACCACCACTACAACTACTACTAGTACCACCTCAACAACTACTACCAGCACTACCATTACAACAACTACTAGTACCGCCACTACTACTACTACTAGTACCACCACTACAACTACTACTGCTACCACCACTACAACTACTACTAGCAGTACCACCACTACAACTACTACTAGCACCACCACTACAACTACTATTACTACCACCATTACAATTACTACTGGTACCACCACTACAACTACTACTAGTACCGCTCTATAACTACTAGTAGTACCACCACTACAACTACTATTACTGCCACCATTACATTACTTCTGGAACCACCACTACATCTACTACTAGTACCACCACTACAACTACTACTAGTAACAACACTACAACTACTAGTACTGCCACCATTACAACTACTACTAGTACCACCACTACAACTACTACTAGCACCACCACTACAACTATTACTACCACCAGTACAACTACTACTAGTACCACCACTACAACTACCACTAGTACCACCACTACAACTACTACTAGTACCACCACTACAACTACTACTAGTACCACCACTACAACTACTACTAGTACCACCACTACAACTACTAGTACCACCACTACAACTACTACTGGTACCACCACTACAACTACTACTAGTACCACCACTACAACTACTACTAGTACCACCACTGCAACGACTACTATTACCACCACTACAACTACTACTACTACCACCACTACAACTACTAATAGTACCACCACTACAACTACTACTAGTACCACCACTGCAACGACTACTATTACCACAAATACAACTACTACTACTACCACCACTACAACTACTACTAGTACCACCACTACAACTACTACTAGTACCACCACTACAATTACTACTAGTACCACCACTACAACTACTACTAGTACCACCAGTACAACTACTACTAGTGCCATCACTACAACTAGTACCATCACTACAACTACTACTAGTACCACCACTACAACTACTACTAGTACCACCACTACAACGACTGCAAGTACCACCACTACAACTACTACTACTACTACCACCACTACAACTACTACTAGTACCACCACTACAACTACTACTGGTACCACCACTGCAACTACTACAAGTACCACCACTACAACTACTACTAGTACCACCACTACAACGTTTAGTAGTACCACCACTACAACTACTACTACTACCACCACCACTACAACTACTACTAGTACCACCACTACAACTACTACTAGTACCACCACTACAATTACTACTAGTACCACCACTACAACTACTACTAGTACCACCACTACAACTACTGCTAGTACCACCACTACAACTACTATTACTGCCACCATTACATTACTTCTGGAACCACCACTACAACTACTACTAGTACCACCACTACAACTACTACTAGTAACAACACTACAACTACTAGTACTGCCACCATTACAACTACTACTAGTACCACCACTGCAACTACTACTAGCACCACCACTACAACTATTATCATGTGGGAGTTCGATACGTGGATTAGGTAAGAAATACTCACGTAGGCTGTTATTACGTATAATTGCAGTTATGTGGAGAGAGCCCTTGCCAGCCGTACCTATCTCACTCGCTCCTCTCGTAACACTGACTGGCCGCCCACAGTACCCTATGTGAGGGGGCCTTTGATACTGCTGAGGTCAGCACAATATGAATTCAGATAGTGACTCAGGCAGAGACGGTTGGTCGTTGAGTCAATGGTACACTGGTTACTACTACTGAGAGCTCGGCGACGCTAACGTATGTCGTCCCGACATACAACTAATACAAACTAGAGATGGCAGGTATACGGCTTGGGCTGATTCTATACAATGTCAAAGTACACAACAATTAAACATTATATATACATAAGTAGAACATTGGAATGAAAGCTTACGTAACTGAAACTGTAATGCAATACAAGGTATACTATAGTACAACTTAAAACTCAACAAATGAACAACGAACTCAACGTTGAGATTACAAGTGATAAAAAAAAATTTTGATCGATCGATCTGTATTCGTGTGATCTACGGATTCTGAGGAAGGAATATATACAAAGAAAGAGTGTTTAACAGAAAGGCAGATTCGGTGCACTCAAATCTAGACTGTTAACTCTCAGAATGCGGAGAGAACATGAACACAAAAAAAAATTCTTGAATACTGATAAGTTGATACTGTAATTATTCATCTATACAGGTTATTTACATTTAACCCCAACTCTGCTAGGGTAAGATTGGCATATGCAGAATGGGTGTCATCTCTGGGAGGATCAAACTCTGTAGCATTGGCTAACTCATGCTGTATTTGAGGCAAATCTGAATTGGAAGTTACAAATGATACTTGAGGATTTCTCAATACCTGTCGTGTACGTAGGGAATAACGACATTCAGGTTGATCGTCTGACTGAGTATCAGAGGAAGGGAGTACAAGATCAGGAGGATTGTCAGAGTCTGTCACATTAGTCTGGGTTGGAACATCATTATCATCACATACTAACTTCATATGATCCAAATGCGATTCTTTATACTGACCAGTACTAATCTCTCTAACCTTATACTTATTACCAGTGATATGTTCAACTACTCGATAAGGACCAACAAACTTTTGATCAAGCTTTGGCATTGCAGACGTTTTGTTAAAGTTAATCAGCATAACTCTCGAACCTACTTTGATTTTGGATGGCTTTGATCGAGTGTTTGCGACTCTTGTAAATTCAGCTGTTGATTTATGAAGTGTTTCACGGATTCTTCTAAAAACACTTTGAGCTAAGCTGGTACGAGTTGCTACGAAATCATCAGGGTTGTAATTTGGTTTCGGATTAGAATATAACAACTCATAAGGCAAACGTTTATCTACACCATACAATGCATAATGTGGAGTGTCACCTATAGAAACATTGTAAGCAGAATTTATAGCACACTGCACATCAGGTATAACTTCATCCCAAGTTTCACTGTTGGGATTGATAGTGGCTCTCAAGACATCAAGTACTTTCTTATTGGTTCGTTCCGCTAACCCATTGCTGGCAGGATGATGAGGAACAATGGTGGATTTAGAGATCTTGTACAAGGTACACAAATTTTCAAGAATTTCATTACAGAATTCACCTCCATTATCTGTTACTAGGGACTTAGGGGTGGTATGCCTGCAGATAATGCGTTCTTTAAACGCTTTAGCTACTGTCTCGGCAGTCTTATCTGCAATAGGAACTAACTCACAATATCTGGTGAAATGGTCTACCATAACACACAGATGTTTGTTACCTTGGAGGGAACATTGGAAATTAGTTAACAAATCTAGCGCAACTCTTTCCCAAGGTTCGCTAGTAGTTGGATACACTTGGATTGGATTAGGACCATTAGCATTGCCTTTATGTTGCATGCAGACACTACATTTCTTAACATACTCAGAAATATCAGTTGCCATACGAGGCCAAAAGTATTTCAATCTGGCTTGTTTTACTGAACGATCCATACCAGGGTGTGCAACACCTGGTACATCGTGAACTAGCTGTAAGGCTACATTCACTAGTGACTGTGGAATTACTAACTGGTATACTCTTCTGCTAGGAGTACCCAACTCGGCTGTTCGATACAGTAATTCTTGGTTCATGACAAAGTCAATGATGGGTGCTGGTGGCTTCACATTCAGAATAAGATCTTCCTGGAGCAGGAATCGAATCACACCAGACCACATGGGATCTGTTCGTTGAGCATTCTTTACATCTTCAGCACTAAATGGAGGGTCTGCAGTTACTATACTAACATGTCGCGATAAGGCATCTGCGACTACATTTGACTTGCCAGGTAAATGCTCAAAGGTGGGATTGAACTCTTGGATAGTCAAGGTCCATCTAGCTAACCTTCCAGTAGGTTGTTTGTTCTGGAATAAGGGTATCAGTGGAGCATGATCTGTCAAGACATGAACAGAGTACTGATAAATAATGTCTCGGAAGTGCTTTAAAGACCATACTATTGCTAAAGCTTCTTGCTCAGTTACTGTATAATTACGTTCAGCCTTTGTAAGGACTCGGCTAGCAAATGCAACTGCGTTGTACTTGCCATCGGTCTTCTGAGCTAGTACGGCACCTATGCCAATTGAACTAGCATCAGTTGTCAGATAGAAGGGCTTAGAAAAATCTGGAAATTTCAAAATTGGAGCAGATGTTAGCTTTTCTTTTAGAGTTTGGAATGCTCTTTCTTGACGGAAGGTCCAAACAAAAGGAACATCTTTCTTAAGCAACTCAGTTAGAGGAGCAGCTATGGAAGAAAAATTGGCAATGAAAGATCTATAAAAACCTGGTAAACAACTACTACTAGTACCACCACTACATCTACCACTAGTACCACCACTACAACTACTACTAGTACCACCACTACAACTACTACTAGTACCACCACTACAACTACTACTAGTACCACCACTACAACTACTACTAGTACCACCACTACAACTACTACTGGTACCACCACTACAACTACTACTAGTACCACCACTACAACTACTACTAGTACCACCACTGCAACGACTACTATTACCACCACTACAACTACTACTACTACCACCACTACAACTACTACTAGTACCACCACTGCAACTACTACTAGTACCACCACTGCAACGACTACTATTACCACCACTACAACTACTACTACTACCACCACTACAACTACTACTAGTACCACCACTACAACTACTACTAGTACCACCACTACAATTACTACTAGTACCACCACTAAAACTACTACTAGTACCACCACTACAACTACTACTAGTACCACCACTACAACTACTACTAGCACCACCACTACAACTACTACTAGTACCATCACTACAACTAGTACCATCACTACAACTACTACTAGTACCACCACTACAACTACTACTAGTACCACCACTACAACGACTGCAAGTACCACCACTACAACTACTACTACTACCACCACTACAACTACTACTAGTACCACCACTACAACTACGACTGGTACCACCACTGCAACTACTACAAGTACCACCACTACAACTACTGCTAGTACTACCACTACAACGTCTAGTAGTACCACCACTACAACTACTACTACTACCATCACCACTACAACTACTACTAGTACCACCACTACAACTACTACTAGTACCACCACTACAATTACTACTAGTACCACCACTACAACTACTACTAGTACCACCACTACAACTACTGCTAGTACCACCACTACAACTACTACTAGTACCACCACTACAACTACTACTAGTACCTTCACTACAACTACTACTAGTACCACCACTACAACTACTACTAGTACCACCACTACAACGACTGCTAGTACCACCAATACAAATACTTCTACTACCACTACTACAACTACTACTAGTACCACCACTACGACTACTACTACCGCCACTACAACTACTACTAGTACCATCACTACAACTACTACTACTACCACCACTACAACTACTACTATTACCATCACTACAACTACTACTAGTACCACCACTACAACTACTACTACTACCACCACTACAACTACTACTAGTACCACCACTACAACTACCACTAGTTCCACCACTACAACTACTACTACTAGCACTACAACTGCTACTAGTACCACCACTACAACTACTACTAGTTCCACCACTACAGCTACTACTAGTACCACCACTACAACTACCACTAGTTCCACCACTACAACTACTACTACTACTAGCACTACAACTGCTACTAGTACCACCACTAAAACTGCTACTAGTACCACCACTGCAACTGCTACTAGTAACACCACTACAACTACTACTAGTACCACCACTACAACTACCACTAGTACCACCACTATATTTACTACTGGTACCACCACTACAACTACTACTAGAACCACCACTACAACTACTACTAGTACCACCATTACAACTACTACTACTACCACCACTGTAACTACTAATAGTACCACCACTACAACTACTACTAGTACCATTACTACAACTACTGCTACTACCACCACTACAACTACTACTAGTACCACCACTACAACTACTACTAGTACCACCACTACAACTACTACTAGCACCACCACTACAACTACTACTAGTACCATCACTACAACTAGTACCATCACTACAACTACTACTAGTACCACCACTACAACTACTACTAGTACCACCACTACAACGACTGCAAGTACCACCACTACAACTACTACTACTACCACCACTACAACTACTACTAGTACCACCACTACATCTACGACTGGTACCACCACTGCAACTACTACAAGTACCACCACTACAACTACTGCTAGTACTACCACTACAACGTCTAGTAGTACCACCACTACAACTACTACTACTACCACCACCACTACAACTACTACTAGTACCACCACTACAACTACTACTAGTACCACCACTACAATTACTACTAGTACCACCACTACAACTACTACTAGTACCACCACTACAACTACTGCTAGTACCACCACTACAACTACTACTAGTACCACCACTACAACTACTACTAGTACCTTCACTACAACTACTACTAGTACCACCACTACAACTACTACTAGTACCACCACTACAACGACTGCTAATACCACCAATACAAATACTTCTACTACCACTACTACAACTACTACTAGTACCACCACTACGACTACTACTACCGCCACTACAACTACTACTAGTACCATCACTACAACTACTACTACTACCACCACTACAACTACTACTATTACCATCACTACAACTGCTACTAGTACCACCACTACAACTACTACTACTACCACCACTACAACTACTACTAGTACCACCACTACAACTACCACTAGTTCCACCACTACAACTACTACTACTAGCACTACAACTGCTACTAGTACCACCACTACAACTACTACTAGTTCCACCACTACAGCTACTACTAGTACCACCACTACAACTACCACTAGTTCCACCATTACAACTACTACTACTACTAGCACTACAACTGCTACTAGTACCACCACTACAACTGCTACTAGTACCACCACTGCAACTGCTACTAGTAACACCACTACAACTACTACTAGTACCACCACTACAACTACCACTAGTACCACCACTATATTTACTACTGGTACCACCACTACAACTACTACTAGAACCACCACTACAACTACTACTAGTACCACCATTACAACTACTACTACTACCACCACTGCAACTACTAATAGTACCACCACTACAACTACTACTAGTACCATTACTACAACTACTGCTACTACCACCACTACAACTACTACTAGTACCATCACTACAACTACTACTAGTACCACTACTACAGCTACTACTACTACCACCACTACAAGTGCTACTAGTACCACCACTACAACTACCAGTAGTTCCACCACTACAATTACTACTACTACTACTACCACCACCACAACAACTGCTAGTAGTACCACCACTACAACTGCTACTAGTACCACCACTACAACTGCTACTAGTACCACCACTACAACTGCTAATAGTACAACCACTACAACTACTACTAGTACCACCACAACAACTACCACTAGTTCCACCACTACAACTACTACTACTACCACCACTACAACTGCTACTAGTACCACCACTACAACTGCTACTAGTACCACTACTACAACTACTACTAGTACCACCACTACAACTAATACTAGTTCCACCACTACCACTACTAGTACCTCCACTACAACTACTACTAGTACCACCACTACAACTGCTACTAGAACCACCACTACAACTACTACTAGAACCACCACTACAACTACTACTAGTACCACCACTTCAACTACTACTAGTACCACCACTACAACTACTACCAGCACCAACACTACTACTACTACTACCACCACTACACCTACTATTAGTTCCACGACTACAACTGCTACTAGAACCACCACTACAACTACTACTAGTACCACCACAACAACTACTACCAGCACTACCATTACAACAACTACTAGTACCGCCACTACTACTACTACTAGTACCACCACTACAACTACTACTGCTACCACCACTACAACTACTACTAGTAGTACCACCACTACAACTACTACTAGCACCACCACTACAACTACTATTACTACCACCATTACAATTACTACTAGAACCACCACTACATCTACTACTACCACCAGTAGTACTACTACTAGTACCACCACTACAACTACTGCTAGTACCACCACTACAACTACTACTGGTACCACCACTACAACTACTACTAGTACCGCCCTATAACTACTAGTAGTACCACCACTACAAGTACTATTACTGCCACCATTACATTACTACTGGAACCACCACTACAACTACTACTAGTACCACCACTAAAACTACTACTAGTAACAACACTACGACTACTAGTACTTCCACCATTACAATTACTACTAGAACCACCACTACAACTTCTACTAGTGCCACCACTACAACTACTACTAGTACCACCACTACAACTACTACTAGTACCACCACTATATCTACTACTGGAACCACCACTACAACCACTACTAAAACCACCATTACAACTACTACTAGTACCACCACTACAACTACTACTTCTACCACCACTGCAACTACTACTATTACCACCACTACAACTACTACTAGTACCATCACTACAACTACTACTACTACCACCACTACAACTACTACTAGTACCATCACTACAACTACTACTAGTACTACTACTACAACTAGTGCTACTACCACCACTACAAGTACTACTAGTACCACCACTACAACTACCACTAGTTCCACCACTACAACTACTACTACTACTACTACCACCACTACAACTGCTACTAGTACCACCACTACAACTACTATTACTACCACCATTACATTACTACTGGAACCACCACTACATCTACTACTAGTATTACCACTACAGCTACTAATAGTAACAACGCTACAACTACTAGTACTACCACCATTACAATTACTACTAGTACCACCACTACAACTACCACTAGTTCCACCACTACAACTACTACTACTACTACTACCACCACTACAACTGCTACTAGTACCACCACTACAACTACTATTACTACCACCATTACATTACTACTGGAACCACCACTACAACTACTACTAGTACCACCATTACAGCCACTACTAGTACCCCCACTACAACTACTAGTACCGCCAATGCAACTACTACTAGTACCACCACTACAACTACTGCTCGTACCACCACTACAACTACTAGTGCCACCATTACAACTACTACTAGAACCACGACTTCAACTACTACTACTATCACCACCACTATAAGTGCTACTAGTACCACCAATACAACTAGTACTAGTGCCTCCACTTCAACTATTATTGCTCCCACCATTACAACTACTACGACTAACACTACTACAACTTACGATTATCATGGACTTAGGAAACACCTGTCTAATCTCGATTGTGGTAATCTAGCTAATGATTTTATTGACGATGATCATACTTACGATTACGAAGGGATATTCGTTTATGTTTTTTCTTAATAATGTACAACGTACTCTGAGTATATATTTTTTATTATTTTTTTATTACACACTGGCCGATTCCCACCAAGGCAGGGTGGCCCGAGTATATATATTCCCTAGAAAGAAAGTAGGGCAAATAATAAAGATCCCAAATGGGTTAACAGGAGGCTGAAGCATCTATTAGGAGAGAAAAGAGGAATTTAAAGGCGCATCAAAAGAGGAGAGATTAAACTTATTGACCAATATGTTAAATTTAAAAGAGAATTTTAAAAAGGGATTAGAAAGGCTAAATGTGACTTTGAAATTAGAGTTGCTAATTAATCAAAGACTAATCCAAAAGGATTCTTTCAAGTGTATAGGACGAAGGTGAGGGCAAAGTAGGACCTCTGAAAATTGTTAATGGACAGCTGACGGATAACGAACTGGAAATGTGTTCCTTATTTAATGATCATTTTTGTCACTCTTTACACAAGAAGACGTAAATGAAATTCCAGAAATTAACAATTATTTAGTTCCTAAAGAATTCAAATTAACTAATATTATTGTCACAGGGGACATGATTATCAAACAGATAGATAAGCTGAAACAAAGTAAGTCCCCGGGACAAGACGAGTTGTTTTCCAGGGTACTTAAAGAATGTAAGATGGAACTTAGTCAGCCATTAACGAGTGTTTAATGCGTCCATCCTAACTGGTGTTGTGCCGGAGATGTGGAAGATGGCTAATGTGGTTCCTATATTCAAAACAGGGGATAAGTCCGTTCCTTCAAATTACCGTCCAATAAGCCTGATGTCTATAGTAGGCAAATTATAAGAATCAATTATAGCTGATATTATTAGAAGTCACCTTGACGAGCATAATTTGATTAATGAATCTCAGCATGGGTTCACGAGAGGTCGTTCCTGCCTGACAAATTTACTGACGTTCTTCGCTAGAGCATTTGAGGCAGTTGACAGTGATAAAGAATATGATATTGTTTATTTGGATTTTAGTAAAGCCTTCGACAGAGTACCTCACAAGAGACTCTTAAGAAAAGTGGCAGCTCATGGTATAGGAGGTAAAGTTCTAGCATGGATAGAAGCATAACTTACCAATAGAAAGCAGAGAGTTTGCATTAATGGGGTCAAATCTGAATGGGGATTAGTCACTAGTGGTGTTCCACAAGGATCAGTTTTAGTTGCATTGTTGTTGCATAATTTATATTAATGACCTTGATGAAGGAATTGCAAGTGACATGAGCAGATTTGCTAATGATACAAAAATAGACCACTACAACTACTATTACTGCCACCATTACAACTACTATGACTAACACTACTACTACAACAACAACTACTACTACTGCCACTACTATTACTGCTACTATTACTACTACTATTACTACTACTACTACTACTACTACTACTACTACTACTACTACTACTACTACTACTACTACTACTACTACTACTACTACAACATTATTACTATAATACCATTACAATTACTCTAATTACAATTATTATTACTTCCTTCATCCCCCTCTCTGTTCTCGACCTGTCTTCTGATTTTCTGTCTTATTTTTCTGGCCCTGGTGTGATTTTAGGTTGATACAGGAAGAACAGAAACATCTTTTAAAGTTTCCTCTCATTAAGTGTTTTCGTATATTGTAACTATATTACTGTATTATAATCTGCTGTTGTTGTTGGTCATTCTGCTAACTTGTAGTGGTGACTCGATTTTCCATCTGTGTGTCATTCAGCACGGCCAGTGGAATGACCTATCTTTTCTCCAAGGTGATTTAAAAACGAACAGAATGGCACATTCATCACGTTCGAATTGTGGCTTGACGTAAGTGGTGAAGGGATGGGAAGTGGGGTGAGGATGCTGCCGGCGGCCTTGAAGTAACACTTATATCGTCAAATATCTAAAAATAAAAAGGGGTGACGATGTAGAGATGAGGACGGGTGAGGCACAGGTTGAGTTTATGATCAACCCAGAACTAGGATAAATGTAATTTGGAATAGATTGATTAAACCTGACGGCTTTGATATAGCAATCACTTCCTCTGTTACAGACAGACTAGGCAGAACTAGGCTGTAATGAGAGTAGTTTATAAAGAAAGGATACACTAAGAAGGACTTGTCAGAGGGTAGAATTAGTAGACGGATAAACAAGCTTCACGACCATAAGAATTCATATACAGTGGAACCTCAAATTTCGAACGTATCACTTGTAACAGTAGTTACTAGGAGTGTTGTGTTCTCTTGTAATAGTAGTTGATAGGAGTGTTTGTTCTCTTGTAACGGTAGTGCTAGGAGTATTTGTTCTCCTGTAACAGTAGTTACTAGGAGTGTTTGTTCTCTTGTAACAGTAGTTGCTAGGAGTGTTTGTTCTCTTGTAACAGTAGTTACTAGGAGTGTTTGTTCTCTTGTAACAGTAGTTACTAGGAGTGTTTGTTCTCTTGTAACAGTAGTTACTAGGAGTGTTTGTTCTGTTACAAAATAATGATCAAAATACTCACCTTTTGTGGAATCCTTTACAATTTGCTGCACATGTATAGTGCCCAGCTGGTCTGGCTACTTTCAGTAGTAGAGCTATGAATAAATGTGCTGCAAGACTTTAAGCGTCAACTCTGTTATACAGATTTATAAAGTCATCTCAGAGTTGAATGAAGTCCTTCGTTGCTTCAATATTTATAATGTTATCAGTGTTCAACTATTTAATTCTATTCTACTTTACTAACTTTTTACTCTCTGTGTCCACTGTTTCTAAAGTACTGGGAAAGGTTTCTGAATGTATATTTGCTTCAAATAATTATTTGTTTTGTTACCCACACGGCATTTGTGCAGATTTGTGAACAGAACGAGGCCTGGTCATGGACCGGACCGCGGGGGCGTTGACCCTCGGTATGTACTCCGGGTATATCACTGGTATGTACTCCGGGTATATCACTGGTATGCATAATATCGACAAGATGGAGTCAAGTGAGGTCTGGTAGATGAAGATATCCGGATGATGCAATTATGTCTAATTCATCAGATTTGTGACTATAACAATATATAATCATTTCATGTTTCATTACCTGCACGACCGTCTATGCAAAAGATTTTTATCTCTCTAAAACACTGCGGTAAGGGTATCCCTGAAGATGCTGGGTAAATGGACACAGATGCCACTAATGTGATATTTTATTGTGGAAACGTTTCGCTCTCCAGGAGGTTTGTCAGGCCGAAACATTGCCACAATTACCGTATTTTCGGGCATTTAAGGCGCACAATTATATATGACATATAAGGAGATATTTCCAAGTAGCTGTAACGTAACATTAGTAAATAACTCCAAAGTCTATCCTTGACCCTGACCTTGAGCGTATAAGGGGCAGAAAAACCTGCGCCTTATATACCGAAAAACACGGTACATGTCACATTAGTTGCATCTGGGTACATTTACATAACATTTTGTCGGCAATTTTACCCTGTTACCCATCCATAAAGAATTAAATA